>NC_087211.1:17262502-17277836 GCF_015104395.2 Macrobrachium nipponense | reverse complement strand
TTTTAACAAAATATATTCCATAACTTTTAAATTTTTTACTTATTTTTCCCGGAAGGGTAAAAAAATAACCCTGTAATTTCTCATGTATTTGTATTTCCGGAGGTAAAAAAAAAAAAAAAGGAACATGTAATTTCTTGTATAACTGTAATCCATATATTTTGCTTTGTAACTATAAGTCTATGGGAATGTGTTTGAAATCTTTGTTGTGTATGTGGAAGGAAACAATATGTAATATATATAATATATATATATATAATATCTTATATCATAAATCTATATATCTATATATATATATATATATATATATAACTTATCTATATATAGTAATTGTATATCTCTATATACTGATATATATCTAGATGTACACAGATATCTATAGTATCTCTAGTCTATTTATCACAACCTAACACTTCCTTCTCACACACTTTTTTTCACCACCAACAAAACAACTCTCTATCCTTTCTATCTATATTATATCTTAAATCCAAATCTATATCTAAAACGCTTTTAACAAAAATATATTCCATAACTTTATATCTGTATTTTCCGGGAAGGGTAACCCTGTAATTTCTCTGTTTTGGATTTTGGGTAAAAAAAAAAAAAAAAAAAAAAAAAAAAAAAAAAAAATGAATTTCTTTTATAATGTAATCCATATATTTTGCTTTGTAACTATATTCTATGGGAATGGTTTGAAATATTTGTTGTGTATGTGGAAGAAACAACAATGGTATATTATATATATATATATATATATATATATATATATATATATATATATAGATATATATATATATATATATATATATATATATATATATATGATATATATATATATATATATATAAATATACATATATATATATATAATATATACTATATATATATATATATATATATCTATATATATATATATATATACTATATATATATAATATATATATATATATATATATATATATATATATATATATTTATATTATATATAGATATATATATATATATATTATATATATATATATTTATATATATATATATTATATATATATATATATATATATATATATATATATCTATATATATATATATATATATAAATATATATATATATATATATATATATATAATATATATATATATATATATATAGTGTGGTGTGTGTGTTGTGTGTGTGTGTGTAGTGTGTGTGTGTGTGTGTGTGTGTATGCAATCAAGGAAGACAAATCAAGAAAAAACGTAAGGAAATAAATAAATGCTTTCATAAACAAGCTATATTTGTATGCAATCAGGTAGACCAGTTTAGTACACCCCCACGTGCATCAGATATGGCAACGTCGTCACATCTGATCAAATTAGCCGGAGGTCATTCATTACCTATATTATCGTTGATTAGTGGTAATGAATGAAATTGGCGTATTGTATTGATCATTATGTAAATTCTGTCAAATTCCGTAATGAATGGCCGATTGACTCTATCTGGAAATATCCTTGGCATCAGTGTAACTCTGTTTTGAAAATGTTTGTTCTTGATGCTCCACAATTGGTATTGTATCATGTGCGTCCAGATCAAACAAACTTGACTTTGTTGGTGACTGAATGGTCAAAGGATGGTACCTTCGATTTTGGATGATGTGGGATCCAGAGCTTAATTAAAAGAATTTTCTTCATACATACACACATAAGTATATAATGATATATATATGCATATATTATTATTATTATTATTATTATTATTATTATTATTATTATTATTATTATTATTATTATTATTATTATTATTATTATTATTTCAGGCAGGTAGTGCCCCCACAATTCAATTGAATAACTATAACGTTGTTACTGTGTCTATAGTGACAGTAATTGTACACAAACTACTTGGATACTCAGAACTGAGGAGGAAAAGTAATGGCTTAAGCAATCACTTACCTGCTTATGACAATTTCGAATGATGTTTTCATAAAATTATACTTCCTCGTGTAACACTTATTATCTAGGAACTTCTGGCCCTCAGGCGGGAACTAGCTCACAGAGAGAAACCCACTACATTCAGGCACGAAAATAACGAGAGCTTTAGAGGAATTTCTAAGACCGCAGGGAATTAAATATTTAAACCTCTTTTTTTCGTAGTTTAGAATAAATGCCGCCATTCAAGAGTTGAAAAAAGGAAGGAACGTATAAGCGAAAGAGACTTGGAAGAGTCTAGTACACCTTATACCCAACATGACCATTTTTTTTTTTTCTTTTAAGAATTAACTGCTTGAACGGAAGTCGTATGAATTTAAGAGGAATATCAGATGTCATCGTGTGAACAAAGGGTGTCAGTTTTTACTTCGCATGAATAACTGGCAGATAAGAATGAAAAGAAGTGAAAAAGGCCTGGATGAAATGAAAAGAAAAAAATTTATGTTCATTCTTTGCATACACAGCTCGACGTGTACGGGGTTGTGTGGGGAATGAGAGAACGGTTCGTGGGTATAGTAGGGGGTGGGGGTTGCTGTTGGGT
Organism: Macrobrachium nipponense; assembly: GCF_015104395.2. Lineage (NCBI taxonomy): Eukaryota > Metazoa > Arthropoda > Malacostraca > Decapoda > Palaemonidae > Macrobrachium > Macrobrachium nipponense. The sequence goes on along the minus strand of NC_087211.1, from coordinate 17,275,336 downwards.
GGCTTGTTCAGCAATGTGCCTGAGCGTGGCAGAAAGCCGTTTTTGAGTAAAAACTTTTTGAGGAACTTGTGGGAATCTGCAAAAGCACGGTTTACATCAGTGACATCATTCCCCCCAGCGTCTCTCGTGGGACAGTTTCTTTTCATTTTATATATGCATGGCGGGTTGGTTGTATCGTGAAACATAATATACTGTGTGTGTGTGTGTGTATATATATATACTATATAATATATTATATATAATATATATATATATATATATATATATATATATTATATATATATATATATATATATATATATAAATACCTGTTAACCAGGTCTACCGTAAAAACAAATCTATGTCATGTGATATAGCCGTTACGAAACGTCGGGAATAAAACACTATTTTTAGCCGGGTCCTGGAGCCCTCCTCCCCACTGGAGTGCATATTCGGCTGTGGCCACCTCTCCTCGGTTGAGGATGGAAAATAGGAAAAAAAACGAAGCCAGGGAAATTCTTGGTTCGTGAGTCTCTGCCTCTGACCCGAAGCTCATACGCGGACGCGCATTTGGCAGCCAGCCTGATATTGCATCGAAAGGCATTTTACCAGCTGAACAATATTCTTCTGAATATCTCGTCGTGCTTTGTTCGATTAAAACGTGTTTGTTAAATTGAAGAGGCTGTTTTCTTCGATATATATTTCTCTGCTACGATATTTGTTGAGATAGGGCAATGAGCAATCAAGAATTACTTTACAAATTCTCCTTTTCTTCGTTGAAAAGTTTTTAGCGGCCTGAATTATCGCAGGTATTTCAAACAGAAATAAAATCATTTTCTCAGTTGTGAGTAAATATGAATTACCATTGTGTCAACATGAATTTAATTCATTAGATATACCACTCATACCGTCTGTCTATTTCGTACGTTAGATTGAAATGCCATATTGACTGAACTTAAAGGTCGCTGAAATAAATCCTTTAGGTAGGAAAGGCCCAAATTCTCAATTTTAATTCTAAGACAGCCCAGGAACCTAATAATAAAATCTCAAAAGCTAACTTTTTATGTCGTATGCAAATGCAATAATATTCGCATGTCTTATCGTCTATAAAATATATATATATATATATTATATATATATATAGATATATATATATATATATATATATATATATATTATATATATATATATGTCATATATATATATATATCTATATTTATATATATATATATATATATATATATATATATATTATATATATATATTCTATATATATATATATATATATATATATATATATATAGAGAGAGAGAGAGAGAGAGAGAGAGAGAGGAGAGAGAGAGAGAGAGAGAGAGAGAGAGAGAGCTATATGATTCTCTCTTGATAACTGGACAGTCAACTCTCACTTCTTTTCTGAATAAAGCAGTATGCGACCATTTTTGAAATGGGTTCAAAAGGGAGAGCTAGAATGCCAGAATATAAGAGGAAATATCTGACTATTAATTTTTTTTTTTATATAAATTCCCACTCATTGCCAATATATAAACGGGAAAAATATTATAATATTTTTATCATTTCTTGCTCTGAATAAAGCTGTCAATATTCGTGAAAGGTATTCAAAAATGTTTCCCGGAGCCAGAATAGGAAAAAAAATAATTTAATATTAAAAATATACATATAATAATTCTAACTCACTGCAAATATACCAATTGGAAAAATATTGCCATATTCTTATCATTTCTTGCTCTGAATAAAGCTGTAAGATACTATCAGTGAAAGGTATTCACAAAATGTTTCCCGGAGCCAGAATAAGAGAGAAAATATCTGCAGAATATAAATATTTATGTATTAACCTCCGAACATAACCATTATCGGTTCGAAAAGAATTTCCGAGAGGAAATCCAATATTCTGTAGCTCACTACTCCACGAAACCCGAGGCAGAGCGGAATGCGCTATGGGTGCAGTTCCCAGAGACCGAACCCGAACCCCATTGAGTTATAACTCGATGATGCTGTTCGATGAGGGATAGCTGTAGACTCTGCAGCACAAACAGACAATTTGTTGGCAGACTTTCTCTCTCTCTCTCTCTCTCTCTCTCTCTCTCTCTCTCTGAGGGACCTGAAGAAACCCGAACGAGCTGTAAGGTCTGTAAGGTAAGGTCTCTCTCTCTCTCTCTCTCTCTCTCTCTCTCTCTCTCTCTCTTGAAGTACCATAATGAAGCAATATGGAAATTTCTCTCTCTCTCTCGCTCTCTTGAAGCACCATAATGAAGCAATATGGAAATTTCTCTCTCTCTCTCTCTCTCTCTCTCTCTCTCTCTCTCTCTCTCTCTCCTGTGTGCATTTCAAGGACCTCGATGAGAGCGTTCGCCTTCAAGTGGAATATCCGAGTCAAGTGGAATGCATACATCAAATAATTCAGCCTTTTTCCTCTCCATTCTTTCGAATTCCATCGGTATAGACGAAGATAAAAAAAAGATGACAAAGGGAACAGATGCTAAAAGAATTGATATAAATGTTGGAGAGGAAAAGGAATTCGGATTTTGGTATTTAAGTTGTTTTCTGGGAATACTGACTTTATTTTTGTCTCTACCTCCCTTCTGTCATTAAAAAGGAATATCGTTTATTCTTGGATCATATTACAAGGTTTAAATTTGGTGATTTCTTTTTGTAAGAGTCTCCCTTTATCGATAGGTCTTATCCCTTTGATCTCTCTCTCTCTCTCTCTCTCTCTCTCTCTCTCTCTCTCTCTCTCTCTCTCTCTCATGAAGGCAGTGCAAGCCATCGACACAAATAAGTTGGTTACCTCTCTCGCGCTCTCTCTCCTCTCTCTCTCTCTCTCTCTCTCTCTCGATGTCGCCTCGGATGGACTATAGTCATCCTAAATCCTTGTAACTCTTTGTAACATAACCATCTCTCTCTCTCTCTCTCTCTCTCTCTCTCTCTCTCTCTCTCTCTCTCTCTTCCATATGAATAGGGTTCGTCTTCTGAATAATAGTAACAATAATAATGATATTAATAATAGTATCGAACATTGAGTGGACCAGCAAAAGTCCCGTGAAGAGCAGATTTCAAGAGGAAAGAAGAAGTTAGCAGCCCTGTTCAACCTGCAGTTGGACAGCGTCAGTTTCATTCACTTTCCTCGAGAGCTTCCTATTCTCGCAGGTATTACCAATTTCGAGAGAAATATTCCTCCTTCTTCATTTTCTCAATGGAAAGGAAGAGTCCAAATGAAGAGGAAGGAGACCGATAAACGTCGTCAGAGTATTCAGCGGCGAATTTAGCATGAGTGTGGAATTTCGAGAGACGTCAAGATAAAAGTGCCATGAGAGATCCGGGGGACGTCGTATGGACGGAAAAATGTGTGAGTGGTATATATATATATATATATATATATATATATATATATACATATATATATATATAGTATATATATCATATATATATATATATATATATATATATATATATATATATATATATTATATATATTATATATATATCTATAGATATATATATATATATATATATATATATATATACATATATATATGCTTGGTTTTAAATCACGAAAAGGTAAGCACTGATGATTATACGAACAAAGTTGCAGCCACGAAGAAAAGGGTGAATCATTAGATGCTAAGTACTATGACCATGTCTTGGTAATGAGACGAAAATACTTAGCATCTTATTGTTTCACTCTTTCCTTCGTGGTCGTAACTACGTTATATATATATATTATATATATATATATATATATATATATATATATATATATATATATATATATATAGATATATGCATGTATGATGTATGTATTGTATGTATGTATGTATGTATGTATGTATGTAGTATGTATGTGTACATTACAATGAATGATGGGCAAAGGTAATGCAGTACGGATGTTTAATTTATCACTATGAATCACCTCGATATTTAAGCTTATTATTTATGAGAGAGAGAGAGAGAGAGTGAGAGAGAGAGAGAGAGAACGCTTTCAATTTCATGTACAGTAAAGGAATTATGGGTTGACTCATGCCCCTTTTTTACCTTGTGAGTAAAAATAAATGAGCTTTCCAGCCAGAGAGAAACTGTTACGTTTTCAGAGACAAGCGGAAAAAAAAATCCTTTCACAACCATCAAGTCCCATTCATTCCAAGATAAGAATCTCTCTCTTTCCCGCCACGAACGTTTATAATTTACTGGGTTCTCGTTGATACCCACTTTTGGCGTTTTCATTATCCCGGTAGACGTTAATGGGAACCGTTTGTTGTTTTTAACTCCAAGAAAACATTTGTTAAGTGAGGTACTTTCGGAAGATACAAAAAAGATAAGCTATCTTCTTGGGATTGGAAGTTCGTCTTTCATGTGTCCGCAAAGAGAGAGAGAGAGAGAGAGAGAGAGAGAGAGAGAGAGAGATTAGCTAAATTGTTTGCTTATGGTATTTCTCTCCTTCAAAGAGAGAGAGAAAAGAGAGAGAGAGAGAGAGAGAGAACGAAGAGAGAGAGAGAGAGAGTGTGTGTACAAGGAGTTACAAGGATTGGGATGTCTCAAAGACTTGTTAGTCCATCCTACGAGGAGACATCGTTTGCTCACTTGTCTCTATGAGCATGTTTTACTGTTCATTCAGTGTCCAAATGATTTTGTCTAGCTTTCTTTTAAACTTCCACACTGTCACACTGTTGCTCTTTACAACTTAGAGAGAGAGAGAGAGAGAGAGAGAGAGAGAGAGAGAGAGAGAGAGAGAGAGAGGAATCCCAAATGAAAAGAGAAATGAAACGCAAAGGAATGTATTTACAACACAAAATCTAAATAATAATTTTTTTTTTCCCTAAAATTAACACGCCATTCTCTGAAAAATGAAATACAAAGGCAAAAGGTTTGGTATTGATACAAAAAGCATAGACATGTAAATGAAAATTTTAATCATCCCAGGAAAAATCGTGAAATAACAAAATCAGCGTTCCCCTTCCCCTTCAACATTTATATCAATTCTTTTAGAATCGTTCCTTTGTTTTTTTTATTCCCGTCCACATCAATAGAATTTGAAAGAATAAAAAAAAAAAGTGATATTATTTGGTCTGCATTCGACGTGACTCAGATATTAGATTTAAAGGCGAGGGGGCGCTCTCAGCGATATATCGAAATGCACGAACAGGAGAGAAATAGAGCGAGGCGAAGGGAGAGGGGGGGAGGAGAGAGAGAGAGATAGAGAGAGAGGAGAGAGGAGAGAGAGAGAGAAGCTTTGCCATATCATTTTTTGCGTTATTGCGAGAGAGAGTGAGAGAGAGAGAGAGAGTTCCAGCTTTAGTATTCATGTACCTCATCTCCTTGATTTCTACGCTACGGCCCTAATCTTGCTGTCCAACCTCTCCAACTGCCTCTTTTCACTATCCTCCGTTTGTAGTTTTATGATGCCCTGACCTCTATAATCAGCTCCTGAATTCAGATAATTCGGCGAACTCTAAACCCAGTATTGGAGAATCAAATCCGGAGTTCTGTCGATTCCCTTTTCAGGTTGAAACGGGAATCGAACAGATTCCGGAAGGGTCTGTGTACAGATTTATTTGTATATATATTTGTACCTAAACATAACTATGGAGTTGTTTCTGCATTTCCAGGCTTATTTTACTATAAGTGATTTTTTTTTATTCAACCCAGTATTTGTACTTGTGTGTGGTGTGGGATTTATGTCCGTCTATGAAGTACGTGTGTATGGTGTTGTTAATGTTTTAACTTCCTGTTCGTTGTACTTAAATGAACAGTGAACAACGAACAACGAAAATACACAAGTTTCATTACCAAGTGTCCGTTGTTCCACTCCCTGGAATCTAGATGAATGCGATTTTATGCAAATTCAGTTTATTTGCCTACTACTGGAGTTTAAATATGTTGCATTTCATCGCTAATTAATAAACCACTTGGTAAAGCATTTAGGGAAACCTTCGTTTTCACATGACGCAGAATGAGCGACATCATCATATTATTGTTTTTTGTAAGGTAGTACAATGTTGAAGAACGAACCGTAACAGAATTCTGGAAGAGAGTTCTGGAAAAAAAAAAAAAAAAGACTCTGGAAAGGAATTCTGGAAGAGATTGTTGTGAGGAATTTTGGAAAAGAATTCTGGGAAACCATTCTGGAAAAGAGCTCTTTAAAAGAATTCTGAAAGGATAATTTGGAAGAAAATTCTGGAAAAGAATCGGGAAACATCCTGGAATAGAATTCTTGAATAGAATTCTGGGAAAGAATTCTGGAGAAGAATTCTGGAAAAGTATTTTGGGAGAAGTGTTCAGGAAGAGAATTCTGGAATAGAATTTTGGAGAAGAATCAGGGAAAAGACTTCTGAGAAGAGAATTTTGGAATAGAAGTTTCTGGAATAGAATTCCGAGAACAAGCAGCAGTTGGAAGGGTTAGGGGTTGGTCTGGGTGGGAGGCTAGTAATCTGGTAAAAAGTAGAGTTCATTTGCAGTAACATAATCTTGTGTCAATTTTAATTAGCCCTGAGGTGGAGGACTTTGCCTGGAACTGGTTGAAGTTTGATAATTAAACGGAATGAGATTCTCAAACACATCACCATTTCACTCCTGATATTTCCAACTACTAAGATTGCCAGCCGTTTCCTATTAAGCACGTGGGGTACATTTTATATATATATATAAATATATATATATATATATATATATATATATATATATATATATATATATATATATATATATATATATATAATAGGATATATATATATATATATATATGTAGATAGATAGATGATAGATAGTATAGATAGATAGATAGATATATATAAGTATATATATATATATATATATATATATATATATATATATATATATATATATATATATATATATATATGAATATATACATATATATCATATATATATATATATATATATATATATATATATATATATATATATAATATATATATATATATATATATATATATATATATACGACGAAATCACCTGAATTGAATGAATTCGGTAGATTAACAAGTACAATATTGTGAATCTATTTTCCGTTCCGTCTCCAGCGCACACGATTTCGTGGTAATATCACTGTTGTGTTTGTTCGTGAGAGAGAGAGAGAGAGAGAGAGAGAGAGAGAGAGAGAAAACATCTGTCTCTCTTTGTACAGTTGGATTGAAAACCGAGGGAACTAAGGAAGTTTAAGTGTACCGAAGGGGAATTTTTAGTTGATAATAATGGGATCGAAGCACCGTCCAACGGACGGGAACGAAATCGGTACATATATGAAAATATATCAATTCCGAGGTAGAGCGAATTAGATATTAAAGGACATTTGTAGATCAAATGATTTGTATGAATCACGGTGATGTGATAATTATTCATAATATGGCTACATGCGTCAAACGTTCAAATTGGCTAACATGGTAGAGGGGGCTTCATGTCGATTCTATTTACGAAAAAACAGTTCGACGGTGATTTGTAAGGTCCGAATCGATATAAACTTATAGCCTGTCTGTTGGCCGAATTGATAGCGTCACTGTCGGGGAATTTTTAGTTGATAATAATTTCGTCCCCTCATGGGATCGAACCACCGTCCAACGGACGGGAACGAAATTGGTACATATATGAAAATATATAAATTTCGAGGTAGACCAAATTAGATATTAAAGGACATTTGTTGCTCAAATGATTTGTATGAATCACGGTGATGATAATTATTCATAATATGGCTACATGCGTCAAACGTTCAAATTGGTTAACATGGTAGAGGGGGTTTCATGTCGATTTTATTTACGAAAAAAAGAGTTCGACGGTCATTTGTAGGGTCAGAATCGAAATAAACTAACAGCCTGTCTGTTGGCCGAAATGATAGCGTCACTGTCGGTCCTGATTTCGTTCCCGTCCGTTGGACATTGGTTCGATCCCATGAGGGGACGAAATTATTGTCTACTAAAAATTCCCCTTCGGTACATAGTTATATGAAAATATATCAATTCCGAGGTAGAGCGAAATAGATATTAAAGGACATTTGTAGCTCGAAGGATATATATATATATATATATATATATATATATATATATATATGTATATATATATATATATATATATATACTATATATAATATATATATATATATATATATATATATATATATATATATATATATATATATATATATATATATATATATATATATATATATATATATATATATATATATATATATATATATATATATATATATATACATATATATATATATATATATATATATATATATATATATAGATATATATATATATATATATATATATATATATATATATATATATATTTGTATTATCATTTAGTATACTTATCATCAATTCATGACAACAACTATGAAAATAGATATTTATCAATATATTTCCTCCTACATTAAATGAATTTCTAACTAAAAAAACAATTCAAGGTTACTGTCAAACACTAAATCTCTGGCGCATGCGTAGTCTACCAAGAGTGACCAGAACTGAAAGCATACATTAAATACTGTATAGAATTCGGTTCAATTAGCAATATTTAAAATCGGGCCCGTCGTAATGAAGGCGAATTAGAGAGCACGAAATTAGAATAAGTGGTAATATCGCTGCCTGACCCTTTTAATGAAAAGTTATTATAGTAATGGATTATGCCATTATTGCAAACAAATTTCCTATTGAGCCGAACAGCCAATTCAAACCTGTTTTATTTGCAATATGAATGACGCTCCTCTGTCGGGAGCCTGTTTCGTCGGACCCTTGTGAAGAAAGTTCATGGTTCCATTTAGTAGATGAATTTGGCCATGCACGTGCGTTGGTTTGCACTGCAGAGAAAAATAGTAGAACGTTTGCTAAAGTTCTTATTAAGTATTTTCTTTTTACTCAAATATAAAAACGCAAAAGACATTGTAAGAATTTAATCTTAGTGATAAAAATTAAATCGGAAAAGCATGAGCTAACACACGCACTTACGTATATATATATATATATATATATATATATATATATATATATATATATATATATATATATATATATATATATATATATATATATATATATATATATATATATATATATATATATATATATATATATATATATACATATATATATATATATATATATATATATATATATATATATATATATGTGTGTGTGTGTGTGTGTGTGTGTGTGTGTGTGTGTGTGTGAATTATATATACGTATATATATACAGAATAATGTATACACCTGGTGAATGTCAGCAAAAGTCTTTTACCCAAAACTATAAATCCTCTCACGGAGGACTAAATTTGTTTGCATATTTAAATTCCTCTGCATAAGTCTGCATTTATTCAAATGAAATGATAGGAAATGCATATTTAATGCTCGCCATCTCTCAGCCGTCCCACTTGGGTCCAGGCACTGATTTTTTTTTTTTTTTTTTTTTTTTTTTTTTTCAGCAAACGTCATACACCGAGGAAGAAGAGGAGGAGGAGGGTTTCCATCCAAATTTCCACCTTTGGATCCTTGGTACATCATATCCTGTATTTTCTAGAACTCTTTTATCTTGCTGTCCAACCACTCCAACTCTCTCTTGTCACTGTTAAGGACTGTCTGACAAAAAATGTCCACCCAGAGTCTGGCTCGACAGCCTCAATCTCATGAAGACCAAAAAGGTTCTTCTTTCGATTGTCTCTTATTTCCTTCAGTGCCACTTTTCCCTCTTACGGTAATTCTTTCTTAGCTCTGATATTATTTATGCATCTATATACTTCTCTTGGGTTTCGAAGTAGCATCCATATCTAACCAGTTTCCTCTGTGGTATTTGTTCCAATCACGCGGTGCACTGTAGGCATTGCTCAAGGTTCTTTGCGGCGTCCCTTCCTTAGGCCCTTCCTAGCTGCAACCCCTGGGATTCCTTTTACTATACCTCCGTTCATATTCTCGTTCTTCCATCTCTCATTGCACCTCATCCTAACAATTGTTTCATAGTGCAACTGTGAGGTTTCCTTTTTACTCTCAATTTCCCTTTCAGCGCTGAATGACCTCGTCATAGGTCCCAGCGCTTGGTATTTTGCCTAAATGTTATTTTCCATTCCGTATTTGTTCAAAGTATTTTAGCGGTAATTAACATTAATTATGCTAATTCTTGTTCGTTCATCCTTCGAACTCCTCCTCAAACATATATCATTTTTCGACTCATTTCACCTTCATCATTTTTGGGATGGTTTAATTACCCAGTTTCTCTCTCCTTTCTCTTTCTTCTTCTCTCTCTCGTCTCGGTCTCTCTCTCTCTCTCTCTCTCTCTCTGTCCTTGGAAAGACTAGAAGCCGTATATAGTTTCGCTATTCTCCTCAGAAAAAATTCCCACATCGTACGCTAATGAGATGAGGCAATTTGTGGATTAAATCTCTCTCTCTCTCTCTCTCTCTCTCTCTCTCTCTCTCTCTCTCTCTAACGCTAATAATGAACCGTAATTAGTTCTGCAATTTTTAAAGTGATTTAATTAAGTGGATCACCTGCGTAATGATTTTCAAACTTTGTGTTCTTCATTACTAAGAGATCTTCAGTATATATATATATATATATATAAATATAAATATATATATATATATATATATATATATATATATATATATATATATATATATATATATATATAAAGTTTTTTTGCCACGAAAGAAAAAAATGTAAAAGCGAGATAGCCAAGTACTTTCGGTCCTGTTCGGACTCTTTACTGAGGCAAACTCAGTAAAGGTCCGAACAGGACCGAAAGTACTTGGCTATCTCGCTTTTTCCTTTTTTTTCCTTCGTGTCAAAAACACTATATATATATATATATATATATAGATATATATATATATATATATATATATATATATATATATATATATATATATATATATATATATTCCGAAGGAAGTAGTAGGGAAAGGCATCCTCATCTTTCAACAGTTTATTCATGCCGACGTTTCGCGACGAATTCCAGGTCGCATTTTCAAGGCTAAAAATATAGTATAAGTTTACGAACATTAATAATGATCTAATTTAACTTTACATTAAAAATGTCATGGCAACAGCTCTCAATACAGTAAAAAGTAAAAAGTTAAAAGGTAAAAGTTAAAAGTTAAAAGTTAAAAAGTTAAAAGTTAAAATTGAACAGCATCTTCAAAGTCAGACATATTAAAAGTACAGGATTTCACTAAAATTTCAGAAACACCTACCTATACAAAAGAAAGAGTAAAACTGACACAATATAGGTAAAAATACAGTGAGGCAGACCAGCTGCCCAAACTAGGCTATGAACTTTAATTTTACAGAGGACGTTTGGGTATTTGAACCGACGGTACAGTCTTTTTAATAATGATAGATTCTAAAATTGTCAGGTTGTTGTTGTTCCGCAGTTTGCCCAAGATAGAAAAATCCTTGCTGTCAATATATGTTTTACATGTTTTTGAGTGATTCCGTATATTGGATTGTTCTGGATTTGATAACTACTACCTGTTCTATGGCTTATGCCCCTGTGGGAGGAATCAATTCGAACCTTCAACAGCCTCCTCGTGCATCCCACGTATGTCCCGTGATCACATCTCGGGCAAGTATATTTATATACGACGCTGGACGAAAGCAGAGGACTGAGTTGGTCTGTTGACTCTAACAGCGATCCAATGGTTAAGGGATTTTTGGGGATAATTTTCAAGTCCACAGCCGGAAACATCTTTTGAATAGTGGATGTGCATGTTCTCCTAAAGTATCATCATGCAAGAAAGGGAAACTTGCAAACATCTTTTTTTAGTCTCGATACAGTAGATACCGGTGTTGAATGCACCATTTTTTCTCTGTCCCCAGCAGATTCCCCTTTCCTTTTAAAGAAAACCAAAATGGGCCTTACAGAGAAAATGGTGCATTCAACACGGTATCTACTGTATCGAGACTAAAGATGTTTGCAAGTTTCCCTTTCTTGCATGATGATACCTTTAGGAGAACATGCACATCCACTATTCAAAAGATGTTTCCGGCTGTGGACTTGAAAATTATCCCCAACCAAAAATCCCTTAACCATTGGATCGCTGTTTAGAGTCAAGACCGACTCAGTCCTCTGCTTTCGTCCAGCGTCGTATATAAATATACTTGCCCGAGATGTGATCACGGGACATACGTGGGATGCACGAGGAGGCTGTTGAAGGTTCGAATTGATTCCCACAGGGGCATAAGCCAATAGAACAGGTAGTAGGTTATCAAATAAAACCAGAACAATCCAATATACGGAATCACTCAAAAACAGTTAAAACATATATTGACAGCAGGATTTTTTTCTATCTTGGGCCAACTGCGGAACACAACAACCTGACAATTTTAGAATCTATCATTATTAAAAAGACTGTACCGTCGTTTTAAATACCCAAACGTCCTCTGTAAAATTGTTCATAGCCTAGTTTGGGCAGCTGGTCTGCCTCACTGTATTTTTACCTATATTGTGTCAAGTTTTTACTTTCGCTTTTGTAATATGGTTAGGTGGTTGTTTCTGAAATTTTTAGTGAAGTCCTGTACTTTTAATATGTCTGACTTTGAAGGTGCTGTTCAATTTTAACTTTTAACTTTTAACTTTTAACTAATACCTTTTAACTTTTACTTTTTACTGTATTGAGAGCTGTTGCCATGACATTTTTAATGTAAATTAAATTAGATCAATTATTAATGTTCGTAAACTTATATATATTTTTAGCCTTGAAAATGCGACCTGGAATTCGTCGCGAAAACGTCGGCATGAATAAACTGTTGAAAGATGAGGATGCCTTTCCCTACTACTTCCTTCGGAATATATCTTCTTTGAGCTCCAGCTCCGGCCCTTATGTATATA
>NC_087211.1:17255002-17257502 GCF_015104395.2 Macrobrachium nipponense | reverse complement strand
AAGCGTACCTTTTTTTGTTATGAATAATTACACTCGAACCTGATCCATATTCATTCAAGCTACAAATTCCTTTAATATCTAAATTCACTTTACCTCCCCCAAATGATCTATTTCATATGTACCGAAGGGGAATTTTTAAGTTGATAACAATTTCGTCCCCCCATGGGATCGAAAGCATCCAGATCGAGGGTGATTTGTAAGGTCAGAATCGATATGAACTTATAGCGTCTCTGTTGGCCGATTGGATAGCGTCACTGACTGTCCTGATTCCCGTCCCCGTCCACCTGGACGGTGGTTCGATCCCATGGGGGGACGAAATTGTTATCAACTTAAAAATTCCCCTTCGGTTACATATATGAAAATATATCATTTGGGAGGTAAAGTGAATTTATGATATTAAAGGACATTTGTAGCTTGAATTGATATATAAATGGATCACGGTTCGATGTGATAATTATCATAACAAAAGGCTACGTTCTGTCAAACGCTCGAATTGGCCAACATGGTAGACGGGGTTTCATATCGATTCTAATTACGAAAGCATCCAGATCGAGGGTGATTTGTAAGGTCAGAATCGATATGAACTTATAGCGTCTCTGTTGGCCGATTGGATAGCGTCACTGATTGTCCTGATTCCGTCCCCGTCCACCTGGACGGTGGTTCGATCCCATGGTGGGGGACGAAATTGTTATCAACTTAAAAATTCCCCTTCGGTACATATATGAAAATATATCATTTGGGAGGTAAAGTGAATTTAGATATTAAAGGACATTTGTAGCTTGAATTGATATATAAATGGATCACGGTTCGATGTGATAATATTCATACAAAAGGCTACGTGCTGTCAAACGCTCGAATTGGCCAACATGGTAGACGGGGTTTCATATCGATTCTAATTACGAAAACATCCAGATCGAGGGTGATTTGTAAGGTCAGAATCGATATGAACTTATAGCGTCTCTGTTGGCCGATTGGATAGCGTCACTGACTGTCCTGATTCCGTCCCCGTCCACCTGGACGGTGTTCGATCCCATGGGGGGACGAAATTGTTATCAACTTAAAAATTCCCCTTCGGTACATATATGAAAATATATCATTTGGGAGGTAAAGTGAATTTAGATATTAAAGGACATTTGTAGCTTGAATTGATATATAAATGGATCACGGTTCGATGTGATAATTATTCATAACAAAAGGCTACGTTCTGTCAAACGCTCGAATTGGCCAACATGGTAGACGGGGTTTCATATCGATTCTAATTACGAAAGCATCGAGCGAGGGTGATAAGGTCGAATCGATATAACTTATAGCGTCTCGTTGGCCATTGGATGCGTCATGATGTCCTGATTCCGGTCCCCGTCCAACCTGGACGGTGGTTGATCCCATGACGAAATTGTTATCATAAAAATTCCCCTTCGTACATATATGTATATCATTTGGGAGGTAAAGTGAATTTAGATATGGACATTTTAGCTTGATTGATATATGATCACGTCGATGTGATAATTATTCATAACAAAAGCTACGTTCTGTAAACTCGATTGGCCAACATGTAGACGGGGTTTCATATCGTTCTAATTACGAAAGCATCCAGACGAGGGTGTTTGTAAAGGTCGAATCGTATGAAACTTATAGCTCTCTGTTGGCCCGATTGGATAGCGCACTGACTGTCCTGATTCCGTCCCCGTCACCTGGACGGTTCGTCGGTGGGGGGACGAAATTGTTATCAATAAAAATTCCCCTTCGACATATATGAAAATATATCATTTGGGAGGTAAAGTGAATTTAGATATTAAAGGACATTTGTAGCTTGAATTGATATATAAATGGATCACGGTTCGATGTGATAATTATTCATAACAAAAGGCTACGTTCTGTCAACGCTCGAATTGGCCAACATGGTAGACGGGGTTTCATATCGATTCAAAGCTAATACGAGCATCCAGTCGAGGGTGATTTGTAAGGTCAGAATCGATATGAACTTATAGCGTCTCTGTTGGCGATTGGATAGCGTCACTGACTGTCCTGATTCCGTCCCGTCCACCTGGACGGTGGTTCCACGATCCCATGGGGGGACGAAATTGTTATCAACATATATGTATGTGTGTGTGTGTGTTTCATAAAAACCTTTTTCTATAAGAATCGAAAAATCCTTCCATAAGAATGTTTTCTGGACCATAAGGATCAACTCGTCCGAGTAGATATCCTGAGGGCGGCTTTCCTTCGTCGTATATGTCCCTGAGGGATGGGCAGTTGGAAAAAAAACCGGTTTGAAATACTTTTACGAATTTTATTGATGCAGACTATATATATATATATATATATATATATATATATATATATATATATTATATATATATATATATATATATATATATATATATATATATATATATATATATATATATTTGTGTGTGTGTGTGTGTGTATGTATGTGTGTGTGAATTTATTCACCTTACACTTGATTCAGTCCTCTCTCCTTCTCTCTCTCATATACAAA
>NC_087211.1:17223236-17254502 GCF_015104395.2 Macrobrachium nipponense | reverse complement strand
GTAGACATATTAACATATTACTGAACTGTTGCGTGTTGTTTCTTTTCCAATTGTTTTAGTGTAGAGCTGTTGCAGTATGATTTTCATCTTCCAGCAAACAGCGGTCTCAGTCACGGCACCTTCATCGTTGTCCCCTTGGAGAGGGACGGCGGTCAGTTTAAAGTCCTCTCAGTTCACTCTTCATTGTGCACTGGAGGCTTTACTAAGTGGTGATTGCAGCGTCCCTTCGGCCCCTGGCTTCTACACACACTTTATAGCCTTTTTCCTTTACCTCCATTCCTTGCGCATTTCTAAAGACTTGCTGTCCAACTTCTCTGATTATGACTTCTTAGTACGACTGTGGGGTCTTCTCCTAGTCCCACAATTAAATTTGATCCGATTTATGTTCTGGATCCTCCATCTTGCTGTCCAACCTCTCCAGTCCCACTGCTTGGCCTGGCAGCCTACATTTCACTAATCAGTCAGTCATAGATGAGGTCCTGATTATGGAAATGGACATGAGCTTCGCGTAATCTATAAAATTAAAATGCAACTGGGAATGAATATCTGCTTATTATTATTATTATTATTATATTATTATTATTATTATCATTATTATTATTATTATTATTATTATTATTATTATTATTCAGAATATGAATCCCTATTCAAGTGGAAAAAGCGCACCAAAAGGGCCAATGACTCGAAATTCATGTTGTTCATTCGAAACGAGTTATAAACGATGAGCGATTATGTCACGACCCGAGTCACAAGGCAGAAAGAAGCTTCTGTCAGAGATCATATAAACAAAAGAGCGACAGAATGACATTACTGGTTAACAACTCTGTCATTTATCATCCAGCAACGCAGCACTCTTCATAATGCAAACTAGCGGAGCTTCCTCCCTGGAACATAATAATGACAAGCATCGAGGCTTACCGAACATATTTTGCATTTTGGAAAAATGTGCTGTAGCGCAGAGACAATTACGTTGGACTAATGAAAACATCAGTCATCAGTAGGTCAAGTTATTATGGATCCCACAGTGTAATATATGCTTATTCAACTCCAGGCCTTACTGTGTGACATAACTCAATGATATCAAAAAAAGCCAAAATAATTCATGAGCGTAATGCTGACAAAGTTACTCATTATACAAGCTTTTGTACATAGGTGAGATAACTATTATCAAGTATTCAAAAGTAGTTGTTCTCCCTTTCAGAAAAAGTCACTGCCCTTTCCCTGATTACTTCAAGTTTTCTTTCTACTTCTGTACTGCCTTGAGAATTTTATTTTGCAAACCCCCTCCGCCCCAATCTCTCTCTCTCTCTCTCTCTCTCTCTCTCTCTCTCTCTCTCTCTCTCTCTCTCTCTCTCTCCTTTTCTTGATTATTTCAAGTCGTCTCTGCTTCAGTACTGACTTTAGAATTTTATTTTGTAACCCCACATTCTCTCTCTCTCTCTCTCTCTCATTTCTGTTTTTTTTTTCCTCGTCCTCCTCCTCTTCCAGGGACACGTATCCTCGGAGCGGAAGCAAGAATCGTAAATTTAAGATGTCGCAAAGTTGAACTCCATCCTCTTGGGAGCAGTTACCGTGGCCGTGTCGGATGGCTGGGTCTTTTGGGGATAATATTGGCAAAAACGCGCAACAAGGTGTAGCTGGGAGAAGAACAACGGACATCCACCTCATAAAACACGGCCCTGAGGTATATACAGACCTTGGCTGCAAGTGAGCATTTTGTAAACGCGTTCTTGCTGGCTATACCTTCTCTTGCTTCGTAAAGAGCGCCATATTCTTTGGAATCTTGAAATTCAAGTGAGTGGCCCCTTTGGTGTTGTTGTTCCATATGAATTGGGTTCATCTTCTGAATAATAATAATGATAATAATAATGATAATAATAAACAGATAGATAGCACCCGAACAGAGCACCAAACGAATAGTAGAAAGGCTAAACGTTTTCCATCCTTTGCAAGATCAGTCATAAAATTCATAGTAATTATTCCCCTCCAGTGAAGACTATGAATGTAAGCTTTCGTGTACTAAAGTCAGTCTCTTTATGCAGGTTTGAAGAATGTGAAATTAATGTGTCCTTGAGTTTTTCGTTCAGAAATAATATTATTGAGTCGGTTAATGGTTCTTCAAAGATAATTATATTCGTAAGATTAACGGCTTCTTTGATGTTGTCTGGGAAGGACTGCTCTTCCATCCTACCCTGAGAGCCTTCAAAGGCCTAAATTAAACTTTATGACTACGATTATGGAGATATGACTACACTCCTAATGTTATTAGAGATTGATAAGGGGAACCGAACAGATTCCTGAAAGCTATAATTGCTGTTTTTAATTTTAAATATATGTACATTTACATAATTGTGGATATGTTTCTCCAGTATTATTATTATTATTATTATTATTATTATTATTATTATTATTATTATTATTATTATTATTATTATTATTATTATTATTATTATTATTATCCAGATGACGAACCCAATTCATATGGAACAAACCTACAGGGGCCATTGACTTGAAATTTAAGCTTCCAAAAAATATGGTGTTCATTTAAAAGAAGTTACAGATGGTAATGGGAAATACAGAAAGAGGTGTTCACTCATTAGAAAGGTTAAAAATAACGATTCAATAAATAAACTCATGAAAATCGAAGTATTTCGTTCCACATCTTATGACGCATTAATTCATAGCGCCGTCTTTAGGTCTCGTGTTTTCTGTACTTTCGTAATCACTGTATGTAAGTCTCCGTGAAAGTCAAGAGAGAGAAGTTAATCTGACGCGGTGCACTGTAGGCATTACTCAAGGTTATTTGAAGCGTCCCTTCGACCCCTAGCTGCAACCCCTTTCATTCCCTTAACTGTACCTCTGTTCTTATTCTCCCTCTTCTATCTTACTTTCCCACCTCTCCTGATAATTGTCTCAGTGCGACTGCGAGGTTCTCCTCTTGCTACACCTTTCAAACCTTGTCGCTCTCAGTTTCCCTGTCAGCGCTAACTGACCTCCTCATAGGTCCCAGCGCTTGTCCTTTGGCCCAGATTCAACATTCATTTCCATTCTGTTGCTCCGGGAAGATAATATGTCGTTGCAAACACGTTTAATCTCGCAGCGCCTCATCCGTAGTGTTCTGGTCTCCCCACCTTGATAAACTACCGAATCTGCGTCTCGGCTGCAATATTTTTCTCTTATGACGGCAAAGATTTGCATAATTTGCTGCTGTCAACGTTATTGGATTATAAGGATATTGGAATCCGGTATGCCTCGGATAGCAGCCTGGGATTTGGGCAATAAAATACTGTTGTCGTTTTCCATAAATCTCATATTCATTATCTAAAATTGGGGGAAATAAGAGGTTTTGGTTATGAACATTGTATTAATAAGAGGAAGGCATTTTGATTCACAGACAGGATTTGGAGAGGCTCAATCCTAAGTGTATTTTACTACGGGTTTTGTGTGGACTGGGGATTATCATAATTTAATAAGCATTTGAATTTTAAGTGCTATGCTGAAGTTTACGCTACTTGAGTTCCGCGTTCTTCATCATAACAACAACAACAACAACAACAACAACAGCAACAATAATAATAATAATTTTCACAATCTACCAGAGCTTGTGACCGCATGAAGAATTCAGTTCGTGTCCTTGGTTTTTTTCAGCCTGAAATCAGTGGTTTACGATGAAACCGAAAATTATGTTATGAATTATGAAACTTTAACTCAAGTTTTATTCCCAAATTTACTCCTTTTGGGTTTGTTTCTAGTTCCAACCCGACACCCGCCCCCAACTCTGTTTTTACAGAAATATATTTGTGAACCTCACATATCCTTTATGTGCAACTTTTAAGGAGAAATAGAACTACGTATCTCCTTACATGTAGAATACTCATGTCTCCAAGGGAAGAAAATGTGATATTTGCATTTGCTATTTCTGATCAGAAATCTCATATGGCGTTAGGGCATGGAAATCACTTCGTGTACAGCTTCGTCACACCTGTAAATTTCATGTTGTAAGGTAACGTAACTTTCTCACTACAGAAATAACGTTAGAAAACAAACTCTGATTCAGAATCACACTTGAACTGAGCAACTCAATTTTCCAATCAGCCAGGCAGGCAGTTTTAGTTCGACAGTTTTGGAAAGTAAGCAATGTTTCTAATTCCTTTGAGACTGGCGACAAACTTTTTTTCCAAGTAACTCTAGGAGATATTCAGGGAAAAGTTGGTGTTTTCACGCTCCTTCCCCAAGGCAAAGAAAAAGCTTATTTTTCGTTATATAAGGGAGCGATACAGATCGCTTGGTGGGGAAGGGTTTCGTTATGAAGCTGTTGCTCTCATTGGACAAAAATCGAGCAACGCCTCTTACTTAGATTGAAGTTTGGCGAAGAACAGCCGTCATTGTTAAAAATGAGGAGAGGTCTATATCTTGTTCATTTTCTTTTACATCAGCATTCATTGGCGCGTTCATTTCTGTTATTATGCTTAATCCACAACCCTTTAACCATCAATGGTTTATATTTCTTATGTTGTAATCATTTTACAATATATATATACATATATATATATATATATATATATATATATATATTATATATATATATATATATATATATATATATATATATATATATATATATATATATATATATATATATGTGTGTTTCATATATACATGCATACACATATATATACAAATGTGTGTGCGTGGGTATGTTTATCTCGACGTGGTTCATGAAACAATGTCTTCCTCGTGTATTCCAGTGTTGAGAATTTATTGCCTGACTGTGAGCGGTCTTCCTTTCTTGTTTGTGAGTCTATATTTTCCTCAACTCTGGAAAATGCTGCTCTTTCGCTTCTTGTCGTTTTTCTTTCTTTATAATTGATGCAATTTTTCTTAAGGCTTGCAGCGTTATCTTTGTTGCCTCAACATTTTCAAGTGACTTTTTCTGCATCACAGGATATTATTTCTTCTGTGCTATTTTCTACTCATTGTGTACTTTTCTGAGGAGTGTCAGTCTCGTATTTTTACACATATGTGCACAAATACTAACAGACGTGTGTACATTTATAATTATATGTATATAAACATACATACATACGTGTATACTTATAAATATATGTGTGCGTGTGTTTATGTGCGTATTTATGCATACGTGTCTGTGTGTGTGTGCGTGTGTGTGTAAAATACAAAAATTAGGAGTTAATGAATAGCGCTGAGTTAAACTAGGTTTGAATTTCCGTGATATTTTCCCAGTATGCAGCATTAAGTTCTCTGACTGAAAGCTACTTAATCTGAAATAATTAAACTATCCTCTCTCTCTCTCTCTCTCTCTCTCTCTCTCTCTCTCTCTCTCTCTCTCTCTCTCTCTCTCTCTCTCTCAAGGTATATTAGAGAGTCAAGAATTACCTGCTGTAAGTCTAAATATAAATACAGAACCTTGCTTTCTTTAATTCTCTGTTTAAATATTCAGCTAAACACCCTCATAGACAGAATCAACAGACTAGAGTAAACCCAAGAGGACTCCAAAGGGAAATCACCCAACAGAGAGGGAGAGGAGTTACAGGAAAAGTTGATCAATAGACACATAAGGGGGAATAGAAAATAAAACTTTATTACTCTAAGAGATCTTCATCTGCCCACCAAAAGTAATGGTGAATATCAAACGTCATTTACATTCGGCTGAGAATTCTTACAGAACTAGACAACAGGGAGACACAAATATGAATTACAGAGATTATTAACACAAGATCCTCAAACAAGAGCTCTTTCGCTGGCTGACCTACAAAGCAGCTTGTACACAAATGCTGAGCGCACTGGGAAGTGAACGTTTCTCACAAAACAGCAAAGCCAAAGAAAACTTTGTAGAATGCAAGTGACAATTTGACTTGGATTAATGTTTTAATGTCTGTTGACTCAGCTGTCTTTGTTGTCATTGTTTCACTTTTTCTCCTTTTATATCCTTGAGCCGTTTTTCTTGTGCTCTTCCTACGATTAACCCCTGGTCTTCTGAAAAGAACTTTACATAATTTCATGTTGTTTTATGCGGTGCGGAAGTATTTTTGTTATCATTTCATTCTTGTGAGGCTAATTATACTATTACTGTAACTTTCATTTGTACCTCTCTCTCTCTCTCTCTCTCTCTCTCTCTCTCTCTCTCTCTCTCTCTCTCTATATATATATATTATATATAATATATATATTATATATATATATATATATATAATATATATCTTGATAATCAAAATACATTTCATTATTCATTTGCGTTTTACATCGACTGTTACTGAAGAAGTGTAGCAGACTCGCTGTTAGACACCCCTGTTTTCCCTTCTGTCGACTCCTAACTGGAAAGGAGGTCAAATAAACAACCTCGAATTTTTCATTCCCAGGAATTCTTAAAGAGTTTACCTGACCCAGTTGGAAGATCTGCCGAGATTGAGAAAAATGAGCTGAATATTAGATCATCAACGAAAGCATTGTAGATGAGCTGCTAATTATTGTTTGTGTGTTGTGTCTTTCTCGTCTGGTAATGTCATAAACATTCAATATTTTTCAAGAAGATTTCTTTTTATGACTGGAAAAAGGGTTTAGATATTTGCTAAAGCAGTTCAACAGATCATCACGAAGTTTCTGATGATTTTTGATACGATCGATATATATATATATATATATATATATATATATATATATATATATATATAATATATATAGTATATTACTATATATTCTGTGTGTGTGTGTAAATTTAAAACTTCCACGAGTAATACTAGCCAATGAAAAGATAGGTGGCAAATACTGTTTGCCAATTCAATTTTAGACACGAAAAAATGAGTTATATTTCATGTGACATATAACTTTCTGCTTTCGTAGTTTCAGTTTTGGAGAATCATTCGTCACTTGATTGTTACATTGAATACAGATCAGTGTAAACTGTAACAGTGATAATATTAACAGTGTAAATGTAATTCAATATTTTCTGTTCATGATTAACCTTGACTAGAACTGCTGATATTAATAAAATCTAGTTTCGGTCCGTCAGGAATGTTAAAGAAACTTCAGTACTGAGAGAGAGAGAGAGAGAGAGAGAGAGAGAGAGAGAGAGAGAGAGAGAGAGAGACTGTAGAAGCTGGCAATCTGTAATTACCACGTATCATTAGCGCCTTGCAAAATATAAGTTGGTATAGCCTTCAAGATATCGTAGTTAATATCTTAACCAGTTCACATCCATAAACTATGGCAAAATGTAGCCTCGGCCACGTGGTTTAGAGCATCAAGTTACGTAAACCACTGAAAAGGCCTCACACAAGTATAACCCTTTAAGCCCTAAACACAGGGCTCCTTTTTGCTTTGTCTCGGCGAGATTTGAATGCCAGTTTGATTTTGTGATTTCTGGGAGTGTTTAAAGACTTCTAGAAGCTTTGTATATCGTCCCACGCGACAAACACCAAAACGAAAACACCATCATTTCAGTTACCCTATAAAGTTCAAAGAGGGTGTGTGACATTTCGGGCCGTGTGAGATCATCCGGTACATGTGTGCCATTGTTGCTTTCATACGTTATCATTTTTTACTTTACTGAAACGTTTAAAGACCTATATGTCAATATAATGTATTTATGCTTTCAAATATTGCAAACGGTGATGTTGATGCATTTTGGTTGTGTCTTCATCTTGTCATTCTGTTTTAACGATAAAGTGAAAAATTCAGGTGTCAGGGGACTCTGTTTAAATATATATATATATATATATATATATATATATTATATATATATATATATATATATATATATATATATATTAGATTAAATATATATAAATATATAGAGATTCCAAGGTATGCGGTTACTAATAACTCGAAAAATAGATCTGTCATTGCTTTTGCTGTCTTTCCATTATTTCTCCAATTAAAGAAATATGAATGGTGACACTCGACTTTCCCCAAAAATTTCCCCAAAAATAAATTCACTTGAAACATGGTTTCAACATGGAACTGATAAATCGAATTATCCATTTTAATTTCTATAGTTTAGAAAGTTTAAATTTGGGTTAAAAACAAAGGGGTTTTTTTTTTCAGTCAGTTCATTGCAATAATTTCAGATTAACTTTTGTAAGTCTCTTACACAACTTACAAGAACCGAAATCACTGAACGGAAAGTATAGGACTTCATTCATGCCTGATCACTAGACAGAACTTTGGAAATAAAAAAGTATTTGATATTCAATCACGCAAATGACCCGCTATGCAATGCTCAGCGTTCCCATAAATTCAAATTGCCAGTTTTATAGAATTCTGCGGTACAGTTTTGGTTGTCCTTCATTATTTGATTTTTTACAACATTAGAGACAAAATGTGGAAAATTGAAAAAAAAAAAAAAAAAAAAATTTGCTTCTGAAGTTCGACAGCGAGGCTCATTCCCTACATATTGGAGCTGCTGTTCAGCAATTCTCATTGCAAACTACTACTTATGCCAATCTTCTACGTGGCATAAATGATGTACACTTCGGTAAAGTAATACAACATCATTACCGTAATTGCAGATCATCACCAGTCTTTAGTTCAGAGGGGAAACAAGACCTCATAAAAATAAATAAATAAATAAATAAATAATAAAAAAGGGGGAAAACAGAAAGCAAGGAAATAAAACACAGTCTCTTAGAAGATGCCTCTGGCCAAAGTTGCCATCCATAAAACATGATCCAAGTGGCCTCTAAAGAGACGACGGAATTTAGTCTTGAGTGAATTATGGAGGTGATAGGTGCTCGGCATCAACATATGACATCTTTCCTTTTGGAGGATTAGATGAATAGGTGAAATACTCGCATGAGTTACGGAGAACAACGAAACAAAATACGATGTTACTTTTCTTCTTCTCTCCTTAAACGTTGGTAATCCACTCGGTATGAACAGAGGAAAATAAAGGAGAAAGAAAACATGCCATTAACGGCCATAACGAAAAAGGAACTAACTAAGACCTGAATTTTTTAGTTTAAAGATTATTATTTTTGTTGTTGTTGTCACATAAATATTCAGAGCTCAAAGAAGCAGGATTCTGAAACAAAAACTGGAGATGCTCGTGAGACCTCAAGCTCCGAAGATGAAATGTTTGTTTGTGCTTGGAAATTCCACTCTTGGGGAATTCTAATAATTGAAAGTTCCACCAATTTTTTTTCTTTGATTTTCTGTATGTCTATCTATCTATATATCTATATATCTGTAAAATACATTTACTTGATGTATGAAGAGTTCAGTCAAGTTCAGATATAGTAAATCTGGTGACTATTGTTTGCTGATTGGAAGGAAAAACAAAGAGAGAGAGAGAGAGAGAGAGAGAGAGAGAGAGAGAGAGAGAGAGAGAGGCAATGCAAGCGACAATGATAAAGCGTCCTTATCTTCCAGACATCTCGTCCACATCTGGATTCTTCTCCTTCGGCCCAATGGCTGAACTGGAAAATCAGTCTTTTATCATAATAATTAGTGGGCATTTTGAGTCAACGAGATTTCTCCCCCTCCCCCATGAACCCGCAACCCTACAGTTCTCTCGGGGGGGGGGGGGGGGGGGGGGGGGGGGGGGGGGGGGGGGGTTGACCCTTCACTCTTAAAAAGGTTAATCTAAGAACTTTATAAAAGGGGAAAGTTCGCTGTCGAGCCTTATGGCACTGGAGGGCGAGTGACCCCTCTGGGCACTCTTCAGTTTTTGCCTTTTTACCTTATGTAAATTGTCCTGTTTTAACCTTTTATCTTTTTACATTTCCATGATTTTTTATGTCTTTACCTTTCTAACATTGCGTGATTCATTTTATTTTTATATCTTTTACCTTTTCTTGGTTTTCTTTCAGGTTTTCGTAAGGCGTCTTGGGCCAGGTACTGATGGAAAGTAGTCACCACATTCACATTCCTGAGCAGTGGACGCACAAAGTAGAATTAGCATTACTCCCTGACTCACATCAGGATCGAACCCAGTTCTTTCAGTTGGAAGGCAAGGATGCTGTCAACAGAGCCACACAAGTCATGAAGGAATTTGGAACCTACTAATTACTACTACTGTGTCTAAGGCTTTATAGCCTGTCAGGCAAAGAGCTGTGGTGTCCGAGTGGTTAAGGAGATTGACTCGAAATTCCCTGGGCTCTGCCCGCACAGGTTCGAATCTTGTCCACAGTGATGAAGAAACATTATGATCTGTTTGAGCAAAAGGTTCGGGTCCTCTCGCTGGCGACAAGAGGTAAAAAGGCCTAATGCATATTAATTAATGTGGTGATGTTTGTATACAATATTGTGAATGTATACAAGATATTGAGTTTCCGTGCTTGCGCTGTCAATAAAAAACTAATTGTCAGTGAATGAGATATATTTATTGTGCCAATTAATGTTTGGTTGTTTTTATTCGTTATTATACATTTTAGTCATTAGTAATATTATATAATATATATATATAGTATATATATATTTATTATATATACTATATATGATATATATATATGTATATATATATATAGCCTGACTGGCTATATATTATATATCCTGTACATCATAATATAATGTATATACTGTATATTATATACTATATTATATATATCTATATATTATTATGTATATATCTATGATATATATATTATATTATACTATATATATCTAATATATATATATATATCTATCTCATTTAGATATATTAGTAGGTATATATATATATTATAATATAATATATCTATACTATATTATATATCTATATAGATAATATCTATAGATATAATAGATAGATATATATTATAGTCTTATAATATGTATATAATACTATATAGGATATATATATATCTATATATATATATATATATATATATTTCTATAGATATATAGATATCTATATAATATTATATATATGAATACACATATTACTTTATATATATATATTATATATTATCTATAGATATATAGATAATATATAATATAATATATATTATATATATATATATATAGTATATTGATTAATATATATAAATATATATATAATATCTATTTATATAAATATATATATATATATATAATATTATATTATACCTATGAATCTATATATATATATATGATCATATTATCTATAATACTAATAGATCTATATATCAATATTAATATATATATAGTAATATTATATCTATAGATATATAAGATATATATATCTATATATATATATATCTATAATATATATGTAATATTATATATATATATATTATATATTATAATATATAATCATAGATTATTATTATATAGTATGATAAATTTAAAATATAATTCTATAGATTTACTATATATATATCATATATTATAAGTATATATTGCTATATATTGTCCTATATTATAATAATAATATATCTATAGATGTATATCTATATATATTATATATTATATAGTATATATATTATATATATATCTATATATAATTATATAAACATAATAAATATATCTATAGATATATAGATAATAATATATATATTATCATATATATATTATCAATATATATATATATATATATATATATTATAATAATATTTATATATTATATATATATATTTTTAATATTATATAATACTATATATAATATAGAATATTAAGATATATATATTATATTATATATATGTCTCTCTAGAATCTATAGGATATCTATATAATATATATATGATCTAAGATCCATATTATAATAATATATAATAATCTATCTAATATACTATTAGATATATATCTATAAAATAATATATATATAATATATGAATATCATTAATGTATATCTATATATTATAATTAATAGTATATCTATCCTATATATCTATAGATTATTTATATCGTATATATATATATATATATATATCTAATCTATATAATAATATATTATATATATATATATTCTATATAGTAGTCTATAATCATATACTATCTATATCTATCTATATTATCTATAAGATATATATAGTATATTATATAGTATATTATATATATAGTATATATAATATATTTATCTTATATAATATCTCTAATCTATCTATATTATTATATATATATATATATATATATATATATTATAATATATATTATTTTATATAATATATATATAGTATTATATATTATATTCTATGTATTATATACTTATTCTCTATCTCTATATATAATAATAATAATATCTAGATTATAATAATCTATATTATATATATATGAATATTATATAATATATCTATTATATCTATCATTATATTATTACTTATATCTAGAGTATATATGTATATATACTATATATGTTATATATATTAAATAATCATATATGTCTATCTATTCTTATGTATATCTACTATCTATCTATATATGTATAGATTATAATATATCTATATATATTAATCATATATCCTAATAATATATATATATATCATATATATGTTAATATTATAATATATATAATAATATATAGATAATATATATATAATATAGATATATATATACTTATATATATAAATATATATATCTTCTATCTAATAATATAATCTATCTATAAAATATATATCTCTATCTTATATATATTCTAATCTATACTATATATATAATTTATATTTTTTTAATATTACTATATATATAATCATATTATATATAATATCATATATCGATATAAATATATATATAATATAAATTATTATATATATATATTATAATATATTATTATATATATTATATATAATATTTATATAATATACTATCTTATATATATATTTATATTATTCTATATAATTATATAATTATTAATATATATATATCTACTATAATATATATAGATAAATTATTATATCATACTATATAGTGTCTAATGATATATATATATCATATATTATATATATCTATATATATCTATATATATATATTATATTCTTATATATATACTATCTTATAATCTATATTACTATATAATATATATATATATATTTAATATATATATCTATTATATATTATTATCTAGTATATAGAGATAATAGACTCTCATCTTATATCAATAATATTATATCTATATCATATTATCTCATTCTATAATATCTACTATCTAGAATATCTATAATTCTTATCTATATATATAATATGTATATTATATATATAATCTCCTAATATATCTATACATTATATATAGTATAATATCTATTTATATATACTATATAAATATATCGCTATTACTCGTGTATATGCTATATATATCATTATAGAACTATATATTTTATGATATATAATAATTATATACTTATCTAATATATATATATATTATATAATATCTATCTCGATCCGTATGATATAATATCAGTAATAGTTCTAATATGTAGTCTCTATAATATGAATCTCTATCCAGTTCTCATCATATCTATCTATATATATCTCTCTAGCGCTATCATATATAATATAAGATATATTATACGCGATTACGCTAGTCTATCTATCATATCTATAAATACATATATATCTATCTCTCTATCTATATATATCTCCTAGCTATATCTATCTATAATCTATCATCTATATCTATCTAGTATCTAGTCGAACTATCTCTATATCTCTCTCTATAATATAATATCTATACTATATTATATTCTTATCTATATCTATCTTCTATATATATATACTAGTAATA
The DNA here is from genome assembly GCF_015104395.2 of Macrobrachium nipponense. NCBI lineage: Eukaryota > Metazoa > Arthropoda > Malacostraca > Decapoda > Palaemonidae > Macrobrachium > Macrobrachium nipponense. The sequence continues at coordinate 17,240,872 of NC_087211.1, read as the reverse complement.
TCTATATCTCTTCATATATCTATCTATATACTATCTATATATCGCTATCTACGTATGTATATACTCTCTCTTATTATATGTCGATAATCTCTCTCTCTATATATATAGATATAATATATCATATTTATATTTATTATATATATATATCATAATAAGTATATATAATATGTATGTAATCTCTCTCTCTCTCTATATATATTCTAGGATAGATGATATCTAATATATATATATATCATAATATATAGTATAATAATATATATTAAATGTATAGAGTTATATAAGAGTAGTATATTAATTAGATTATATATATAGATATATCATTATATATATGCTATATATATGTATTATATATATATATATCTAATAGATTCTAGCTATATATATAGTCTATATATATATTCTATATATATATACTCTGATATATATATATATATAATATATCTATATATCTATATATATATATAGTAGATATCTATAATATAGTCTCTTCTATCTTATATCTATATATATGTATATATAGTAATAGGACTCTATTATATATCTGCTGTTCTATATATATCTCGAGTAGAGCATAATATCGATCTGGTTATCTCTCTATATATAATACTTATCTATCTCTCTATCTTCTCTAATACTCCTATTCTCACTATATTAATACTCATATATACTCCTTCTCGAATACATATATATCTATCTATATCCTATCTCGATCTCTCTATTACTAAATTCATCATCTATATATGTATCTAAATAATTATATCTCTCTATATATCTCTATATATATCTCGTATATATACTATATTCTATATCTATATATTATACATATATATCATAGTTACTATATAGATATATAGATATCTCTCGATTATATATCATTATATCTATCTATAATTATCTCATGTCTATTATATCTTAGTTCTATTCTCTATATAATCTAATAACTCTATATTATATATTACTTCATTCTAATCCTCTAATATATATATCTTATCTCTACGATATCTCTCCGAGATATCTATATATCTCTATCTATATAATAATATCTATCTAATCTCTTATATATATCTATATATGTATATAATATATCTATGTATCTAATCTCATTATAATATCTATCTATATACTATCTCTATCTATATACGATAGATATATACATATATGGAGTAGGGGAGACCGCGTTTTGTGTCTTTCATCCATTTATTAGCGCCGAACGTTTCGTATCAAAGCTTGATACATTTTCCTCAGGCTGAAACGATTACACATCAATTTGCGTAAATAAGTAAAAAGATACCAGGAACAATGTTTACCTAACACCAAAAATTAAAAACCTTTTAATAAATTTAAGAATAAAAAACAGGAGTAAAAAAAGGAACACAGAATAACAGGTGAAAGGGCTGGGAGCGAATACAGAGATAAACAAATTAATAAAAAAACAAATAATAATAGAAAAATATATAATAATAATAATATAATAATAGTAATAATAATAATAATAATAATTAAAACTAATAATAATAATAATAATAATAATAATAATAAAATTAATCTAATAGAACGAACAAGACCCACTACCCACAGTTGTAGCCGTTAAGGAGAAGCTGACACGAAAAAAATTGTTATGGAAGGGAGTTGTAAACAAAACAACAGGTAATTAGGCAACTAAACAGTTAGGGTGGAAAGACGATTGGTGTTAAGAAGGAACGTACAGTTAGCTTAATCAATTATTGATTATTCAAGGGGGTTGTTTCGTTCGTTCTATTATGTCGGTTCTTCCTACAATATTAAAATGACTGGCAATCTATTAGACCGGACAGGCCCGGACCAGTGAGAATACAACGAACGAGATACCGAATGTAACCCCTACCGGGTAGTTTCAGGAGTAGACTTGTAAACCTGTGAAAAACTGGACCGTCTGCCGGGGGGAAAAACAATATATGGGTGCCTACTTAAAAAGCAATCTCCACTAATTGCTCGTTAGATTTTGGGTCTAGCTCCAATATATGAGATACCAGATGAAACTAATATTTATAAATATCTTGCAGACCTCTACCTGGATTATAGAACATGACCAGTGGACAGAAGATTTTGGAGGGTGGGTTCCCCCTTCCCCCTGACAGAACCGCCACTGAAAAGGGGGGGTAAATTTGGATCTAGATCCACCAACTTAGGAGATACCGAGTAAAAACAATTTTACACTACAAATAGCACTGCACATCCTAGCGTACTGTGGTTGGTAATGAAACGGACGTTTTGTTAGTGGGTGGGTTACCCCCATTGACAGAAGTCCCCACAACGAGTGGGGAGGGGGGAGGCAGGATCTGCAATCCAACATTGGATATAACCAAGATAAAATTTTGTACTACAATTGCACTGCACATCCTAGGTAATGGCTGTGGATGGTAATGCCAGACATTTTAAGGGGTGGGTGGTTACCCCCTGACAGACCTACCCAACAACGGGTGTGGGGGGGGAATGGGTGGTGAATGGGGAGGGGGAGGACAGGTATCTCCATCCAACATCGGAGACACCAAGTTAAAATTTGTGCTACTAAATTAGCACTTGCAACATCCTAGAATGCGGTGTTATGGTAATACCAGCCATATTAGTGGGTGGTTTACCCCTGACCAGACACCCCACAATGAGTGGGGAGGGGGAGGGTGGGAGACAGGAACTGGCCATCCAACCATTTGGAGATACCAAATAGCACTTCATATCCTTATAATGCTGTTATGGTAATGACAGACATTTTTAGTGGGTGGTTTGTGGCCCCTGACGCACACCCTAACAGGTGGGCAGGGGGAACGGGCAAGCCCTGGATAATGAATGTCTAGATTAGTATTGACCCGTCATTAATAAACATTATCGTGATATATTTGTAATAAATATTTTTATCCTTTCTATATCCTTTGTAGTTTCATCTAACACAGGGTTTGTTTTCCCCAACCTTTGGACATTTGAGGAAAACCCCTGAGATAATTTTCCATCATCCCAAGTGAACCCACCAATACACACGACACCACGCAACCGCACACACAAACACACACACACACCACACACACACACACATAATATAGATATATTCTAATTAGCTATTATTATATTATATTTTATTATCTATAATATCTCATACTATATACATATAATAAGCATTTGGCATTAATTACCATTATAAAAACAGAGGGAAAAAATTCTCGCGGCGATATGTTACGATAAAATAAATTAATAGGACTACGATTTTTCACGCCATGTTTTAACGAAAAAATATATACTTATAAACAATCAAACAAATAACTTAAATAAAACATGAATTCGTACGGAAACACCTGGCGATCGTTCCACGGAACCCCGGTTTGACGATGGCTTGATCTAACACAAAAAATAATTTATTGGTTTCATATTGAATAATTCAGATCATAATTATTCTTTTGTCAAGCAAAGCAACTAACTTCCAATTATATATAGTAGGGGACCCGGGTGGGGCTAGGCTTGGCTACAGGGGTAAGTTCTGGCCCAAAATACTTCAACATGACTTTAAAGTTTACCAATAGGATACTCTAATACATATACTGTGTAATTGCCACCGTGGTTCCTCAATTACAAGCCAAAAATTCTATAAGAGATAGAACGTAGGAGCTCGAATTTATGAGACGAATTCTTATTTTATTTTGATTGGTAGTAAGTAAATATTTTAATCTTTTCTGTTATTTGCTATAACATCATATACGATTTCAATAAAGCAGTTAGTTTTCAATGGCTAGCCATTTTTAGTTTTCTTTATGGTTTAAAGATTCTATAAGCATTAAACAATGATTAACTTCAAGGTTTCTTGGTGTGGAACTGGTTAATCGTTTTTCTGTACCCAAATGGTAGGGATGGGCAAGTTGGCTCAAAAATAAAATTTTGGGGCAAGAGTTGGCACACGTTTATTTGAATAGCAATAGTAAGCCTTTTATTTATTTAATAATTTTAATTTACGTTTTTGTTTCTTGGATTTTTGGAAGGATAATGAGATTACTGTACCTATCATTTTCCTCCACATTCGTTCTCTACAAGTTTGCAGCCCCTGGATTTTCAGTGTTTATAGTCATATCTGAAGAAAAAATGTGTTAAACGAGGACATGGTGATTCGGGGATGGATACTGGTAATCCGGGATCAACACGTTAGCCCATACCTGTTGACATTCCTGGTAAAATTTGTTTTTTTCCCCCTCGGCTTTAACCTCTAGCTGTCAATTATTCTGATGTTTTCAATTGGTTTAAGGATGGATGGAATTTCAAACTCTGAATTACAGATACAATTTCAAGATTTTGATTTTACGGGCGGTGTTTCCTGTAACCAGATCGGGGCGAGATGTACCGAAAGACACATGGGCTTCCAGATCAGTTCATCAGCGTTGATACCACAGTTTGAAGAAACTGCTCCTGTTGATCCAGAAGAAAAGCTCAGCTGAAAGAGAGCCTGCGTTTTGGTAAAAGCCAGGAGAAATTGTAGGTCCAAGTGCAGGGCATATAACCATGTGGGAGCAATGAAGACTATGACGAGGATTTAATTTCTCACCTTCCAAACAATTACAACTAGATTGATGATCTGAAGTAATGCTAAAATGCCTTATATTTTTGTTGTTATTTTGGAAAAAAATTGCAGAGGGGTATATTTGCTTTTATTTGATTTAAATGCAAGATGTAGTAATTTTCTTTTAATTATCCAATGTGCCCAACTTACCCCATAATGTGGTGCCCTTACCCCGTGGGGCAAGTGGCACGAAAAAAAAAAGTTATTTTTTTTTCTTTCTAAAGCTTATTGGTTATCTTATGTTGAAAGCAAACCAACAAATATTGTGCTCTATGATAAAGGCGAATGTTAATATTTTTTCAATGGCGGTAATAATTTTATTGCAACAAGTTTGTTTTTATTTAATTCGCAATGACCTCAAATTGTAAAAAGTGTGCCAAACTAGCCCCGGTCCTCCCCCTACTCGCTTTAGCTTTGTATACGATATGAAAATTAATGTAGCGGTGGTTCGGAAGTCTGACACTATAAACGGTAGCATAAGTAAGTTCTTATCATTAATAGAGTTATTGCTGTAAAATGTCTATATAGTACATAACATTTTGTTAAATAGAGTTACGCACCACCATTAAACATAGATAGTTAACTACATATGAATAATATCTCCGCTATCAGTCAGGGTATACCAGACTCATAATAAATTGTGCTACAGCCTACTCTGGTTTTGTTTTATCGAAGCAGGACTACCTTCTTTTGGTTTGTCAAACTGTCTTTCATGCTAATGAAATCATGGCTAACATTTTTTGGTATTATCAGTTTTTATGGAATGAATATTGTTGATACTATAGTCGATTTTTTTTTCGGTGGCTGGCGTAAAAATTTCGTCATGACTATAACCTGTACCTGGCGGGAACGGACACATGAGGATCTCTGGGGTTTTTTCTAAAACAATAACTCTACACACCAATTTATTTCGAATCATTTCCCATTCTCATCAAGAAGATTATGAATAAATACAAGAGCAAACTAGAAAAAAAAAAAAAATCAAAAAAAAAAAAAATAATAATCGACCCTTGCATTAATGTAAAGAAAAACAAGGAGAAATGAAAAAATGAGTGCGATTGTCAATTTTTTCTCTCGTTAATGTTTTAATGAGTCAGGTTTGTTTAGCGAATTGTTAGGGTTTTAGTGGAGTATGCGTTTTCGTGAATGTTTGATGAGTAAGTGCTTTGATGAATGTTTATGGGTTTAGGTGAACTGTTTGTTGTGGTTTCAGTTGTTCAATGAATGTTTACTGAGTCTTTAAGGGTTTGTAGTGAATGGTTTTGTGGAATGGTTATTGAATATTTTTGTGTTTCAAGTATTCAGTGAATGGTTTTGGGTCTTAAGGGTTTTAGTAAATGTTTTGTGAATGTTAACGTGAACGTTTAGGTGAACGTCGTTGTGAATGGTAAGTGTTTAGTGAATATTTAGTGTGGTAACGTATTACAAGTGAGTGTTTATTTAGGGTTTTAGTGAAAGTTTTGCGAATTTAAGTGAGCGTTTAGGTGAATGTCTTGTGAATGTTCGTGTTTTTAGCAAATTTTTAGTATGTGAAGTTGCTTTTTAATTAAGTTTTTAATGAGTGGATGTTCATTCACTGTTTAGTTATTTAATAAGTTTTATTTAGGGTTTGGTAAGCACTTTAGTATTTAAGATTGAGTGTTTTTAGGGTTTAAGTGGAACTGTTTAGTGTTTTAATTAAGTGGTTTAGGATTTAAGTGAGTGGTTTAGTGAATGTTTACCGAGTTTTGGGTTGGGTATAATGAATTATTTAGTAAATTTAGTATTTCAAGTGTTTTCGTGGGAGCATTTTAGTGTATAGTGAGTGCCTAGTGAGTGTTGGGTATTCAGAGTGTTATTGAGAGTGTGTGTGAGTTGTATGTTAAGTGTGTGTGTGTGTGTATAGTGAATGTATGCAAGTGTGAGTGCTTACTGAGTAAGTGCATTGTGAGTGTTGGTGGTTAGTGATTGTACATTACTGTTTAGTTAGTGCTTCGCTACCATATGCAAAGAAAGTCCTGTATTTACACAGGAACCATTTATGATTGACACTGCTTAGATCCAAGAGCAGATGCTTAGACCTGACCACAATGGTTGGAGAGCTTAGGTGTGTTTTCGTAAGGTAATTTTTCTCTGTGAAATTGGGTCGAATAATAATAATAATAATAATAATAATAATAATAATAATAATAATAATAATAATAATAATAATAATAAAGAAGTCACTCTCGGCAGGGAGATCGCTACTCCAGTGATTGATGCCCTATGCCTTGCACACAGCTGACATATTTGCACATTCGGTTGTCAAATTTTTATGACTGTTGGAGACGCATTATAAATCATATTAACAATGGTAAATGCATTGAACAAACGTGAGGATATAATATGATGTTAGTGCCTGTCTACTGGATATAATGAACAAATAAAGAAAAAAATATTTCCAGGGAGAAAATTAGCCGAATAATGGTCGTCAAAGCAGCATCGATAGAATGTATTGAAACACATTACATAGGCTGCCTGTGGTCGTGCCGGCGGGAAGTTAAGAGACAAACGCAACTCGGCTGCTTTAAACATCAATTGCGTATCATTTTTATTTAAGTTTAGATTTTCTTCCTGAATATATATGGTACCTGATACTTGGTGATAGTGTACAGATAAATTTGAGTGAGGCCGCCGAAAATAAGTGGACTATTAGATAACTGACATGATATTATAGGCCAACTTAATTGGGAGTCAGAGCTCCAAGTTGTATGATCTTCAACTTCGGGAGGGGGAATAAAATGGGGGAAAATGTTTTAATCTTTATAGTTAGCTTATCCTGAACAATTCATTCACATTTCCGTTTCCAGTAATTATTTGTGTTGTGATACATCATTTCTTGTGAATGTGCGGGTGTTAAAACGGCTCTTTATGATGGGACTTTGGTCTTAATCGAATTCCCATATCCGATAAAAATTTCATTTCATCCACACGAACCAACAGCAACTAAAGAACAATTCACTTATGGTAAGACACGTTGGGCTACGAACCTCGACATGGCTGCAGTGTCCTAACTATAGGCAAGAAAAGAAAATAACCAAAGACGCTATTAAAGCGAGAATACTTATCTTACATTTCTTTTTTTAGAGGAACTGAGAGTGGCACCATCTGAATTGGGTTTAATTATTGGCACAATATGACTGGTCTAATTATTCAAAAATGGGTCAGCACACATACTTGCAGCTGTTGCCAATTGTGACCCCCTCCCATTCAGATAAAATACTTTGTGTGAAGTAATAACTCCAAACAAAGGATAGTGCTAATATTTATATAGTATAGTATATAATAGTATATATATATATATATATATATATATATATATATATATATATATATATATGTGTGTGTGTGTGTGTGTGTGTGTGTGTGTGTGTGGTGTGAAACTATAGAAAGTAGACCAAGTCTAGTAAGTGTCACACATAGTATTAGTAGAATGTGATGGAATTAATGAAGTGAAATATTCCATACTTTAATAGGAATTTTAAAAAAATAACTCCGGCAGTAATTCTATCCTGAAACATCACAATATTTCTTGAATTTTTTGCCTTTTACATTTTATCAGGCTCACGATTTTCAGATACTTACCATATTTCTAATATTAATTATTGGCTATGATAGATTTGAAACTATTTCAAGGTGTCCCACCTCTCCCTTCCAATCGTAGGTTATGTCTGTGAAAGGGTAAACCACCCACCTTAAATGTCTGGCATTACCATCACAGCATTCTAGGATATGAAGTGTTATTGTGGTACAAATTTTACTTTATATCTCCAATGTTGGATGTAGATCCTGTCTCCCCATCCCAATCTCCCCTCCCTACTCGTTGTGGGTGTCTGCCAGAGGGTAACCACCCTTAAAATGTCTGTCATTACCACCACAGTAACTCTAGGATGGTGCAGTGCTATTGTAGTACAAATTATACTTGGTATCTCCAATGTTGGATGCAGATCCTGGCTCCCCACCCCCCGCCCCTCCCAAAGTCGTTGTGGGGTGTCTGTCAGGGGGAAACCACCCACTAAAATATGTCATTACCACCACAGTACTCTAGGATGTGCAGTGCTATTGTAGTACAAATTTTACTTGGCATCTCCAATGTTGGATGCAGTTCCTGGCTCCCCCTCCCCTCCCCCATCCCCATCCCCCCCACTTGTTGTGGGGTGCCTGTCAGGGGTAACTACCCACTAAAATATCTGTCATTACCACTGCAGTACTCTAGGAAGTGCAGTGCTATTGTAGTACAAATTTTACTTGGCACTATGATGTTGGATGGAGATCCTGTCTCCCCCTACCCTTCCCCCTTCCTCCCCCACTCGTTGTGGGGTGTCAGTCAGGGGGTAACCACCCACTAAAATGTCTGGCATTACCATCACAGCATTCTAGGATGTGCAGTGCAATTGCAGTACAAATTTTACTTGGTATCTCCAATTTTGGATGCAGATCCTCTCCCCCCCTCCCCACTCGTTGTGGGGCGTCTGTCAGGGGGTAACCACCCACTAAAACGTCTGTCATTACCACCACAGTATTCTAGGATGTGCAGTGCTATTGTAGTGTAAATTTTACTCGGTATCTCCTAAGTTGGATCTAGATCCAATTAACCCCCCCTTTTCAGTGCGTCTGTCAGGGGGAACCCACCCTCCAAAATGTCTGTCACTGGTCATTCTATAATCAGGAGAGTCTGCAGATATATTATATATTAGTTTCATCTGGTATCTCATATATTGGATCTAGACCCAAAATCTAACGAGCAATTAGTGGTGCTTGTTAAGTAAGCCACCCATATATTTTCGGCAGACGGTCAGTTTCACAGTTTACAAGTCTACTCCTAAATACCAGTAGGGGTTACAGTCGGTATCTCGTTCGTTGTATCTCAACGGTCCGGGCTGCCGCTCTATATGTGTGTTTTGCAACTTTTACTGTGATTTCTTATGTTAGATTGTTCTGGATTTGATAGTCGACAACCCGTTCTATAGCTAATTCCTTGATGAGAGGAAATTCGGACTTTTAGCAGTCTCCTGGTGCAACCGATGTAAGTGCCGAGATCACATCTGAGACAATTATACTTATAAACGACACCGGAGGCAAACAGGGGACTGATCTTATCCTTAACTTGGAAGAGTGAGCCGATAGTTCTGGGGTTTATGGGAATTAGTTTCAAATTAAGGGCAGGCAATTGCTCATTGAATAAGTTGATGCATTTTTTCCTAAATTTATTATTATGGAGAAAGGGAAATCTAGCAAACATACGGAGCTTGGGGACACTATGGACTATTGGGGGTGGATTGAATTTTAGATCAAGTAGCTTATTAAGGGATCTATGAAAAATTGCTGGAGGGAAATAATTATCCTTAAAGTAATCAGCAAGGAAAGTCACTTCAGTATGAAAGGTAGACCAGCTTGATGTCAGATTAATGGCTCTATGGAGGAGAGTTTACACGGAATTCATTTTAAAGTTAAAAAAACATGAGCTATAAAAATTGGTCCCCAGGCCAGTAAAGGTGCTCTTTCTATAAATACCAGTATGAAAGCCAGACTCGTCCTTGGATATCCTCACATCAAGGAACGGAAGTGAATTCTGTGTTTCTGTTTCAACCGTAAATCTAATGTTATGGTGTTGGTTGTTTAAATACTCAAGAAAGGTATCAGCATGGTAATTACATCTGAACAAGGCGAAAGTGTCATCTATGTAGCGTCTATAAAAGAGTGGGCGGAAATTAGGTGGGGACCAATTTTTATAGCTCATGTTTTTTTCGACCATTGTGGAGTAAGGTAGCTGCAATGCCAGAAAGAGCAGTGGCGAGTACGACTTTCTTCTTCGAGCGAAGAAAATCTATTACGGCATTTATCAGGTATGTCTTACCAGTTCCACGCTTGCACTCAGGGCGAAAATCTTGTGCTCAGAGTTTCCATTGAAAACCGCATTGACTACCGTATCATATACACGCGTTTGTTTAATGTTCAATGAAAATTCGTAACGTAACTAAGTCTACGGGAATAACCAGCCTAGTTTCACAGCCAGAAACAGCTCCGTTTCAGGGAATCCCTTCTCACCCCCACCCCCTACAAAACAGGGGGGAAGGTTGGATGAAACCCCCTTACAAACCATCTTAGGGGTCTCCACCATAACCCTGCCAAGTTTCATTCTCATCTGACCAGCCGTTTGGCCGTGATTGAATGACAGACAGACAGACAGACAAACAGACAGACAAACAGACAGACAGACATTACTTCCCATTATAGTATGATGCATTGAGTGAGAAGGATTTGGTTTTATATATATATATATATATATATATATATATATATATATATATATATATATGTATATATATATATATGGGGATACAATCCACAATGAAGTAAATTCCTCTTGTAGTTAAAATATATATTACTTGTATAGATTAAAGCTTTCGACCATCAACTGTGGTCTTGTTCACTTTAGTGAACAAGACCACAGTTGATGGTCGAAAGCTTTAATCCTATACAAGTAATATATATTTTAAACTACAAGAGGAATTTACTTCATTGTGGATTGTATCCCCATTTACTTAGAGGTACGACATAGTACCTGGCTTCTGCATATATATATATATATATATATATATATATATATATATATATATATATATATATATATATATATATATATATATATATATATATATATATATACTCTCCACGCCACTGTCTCTATTCTGGAAGGTGTTATTGACTAAAAGACACGATGATAATTTAACCCATTTTTTTTATCTTGGGGGCAACTCGAACATGGAATTGTCTGCCTGGTGCCGTTGTGGAATCTTGTGTTCAGTCTTACATTTTATTTTCTGTTCCCTCATATTTTTTATTTATTTATCACCTTTTCCTTCAACTTGTCCCTCTCTCTCTGCAGACTGACTTCCCTTTGGAGTCCTATCGGGTTTGTTATAGTCTGTTGACTCTGTACACGAGAGGTTTCTTCAGCTGAGGATTTGGACAGAGGCAAGAAAGAGGTTTGCCTTTGCAACAAGGGACGATGACTTTGCAGATTCTCTCAAGGTGTCCTACTTATAATATCCAATTAAAGTGATTGTGGCTTCGAAGTTATATGAAAATGTTGGGTTTGACAAGTGTTTATCAATAAGTGACTCCGCTTACTACAGTCATTTGCAAAACAACGAAAAAATAGTAAACTTGCTTTACTCAAATTGAAGATTTTTATTGCCATGTAAGCAAATATATTTGCCAAGTCAAGTACCTAAAGATTTAGTTTTTCTTTAACGGGTATCTTAAAAGGCTTAAAAGTTGACGAATCTTAGCTTAAAAAGATAAACACAACAAAAAAAGCATCATTTGAAATATATGTCATGACTGCATACTTGAATAAACAGCGCCCATTTCTATGTAAACTAACTCTAATGGCACCGTGGTATTTTATTTCTCGTGGACAATAAGAACAGAAGAAACAGCTCATTAGAATATAAATAAAAACAGAAAGAAATGAAATCGGAAATGCTTCCCTTATGAACAAGTGTCTTGTATGACAATGAGAGAGAGAGAGAGAGAGTGAGAGGGAGATTGAGAGGGAGAGTAGGGGACTTTTCAGATGAACGCGTCTGTGATTCATTTTTTTTTTCTTTTCCATTTGATATTTTCCACTAAAAGACTTCTTCCTTTCTTTTCGTTTATTGTCCTTCGTCAGAGTCAAAGGCTCTTAGAAAGACGGTCTCATTCAGTCATCCCTTTTATCTGTTACTTAAGTCACTTATATAAGTGATGCGTTGATTTGCTCCTCTCAGAAACAGCGACTGGGCACTTTGACCCTCCTTGTTCTTTGTGCGTCTCTCTCTCTCTGTAGTAGAGTCTGAAGTTTGCTTTTTATCCTTGGCTCGATTAGCAGTAGCTACCAGGCGTCACGGATTTTGTCAATTCGTATTTGAGATCTTTTCCTTAATGACGTCCACAGAATGGTTCAGCTTCTCGCATCGAGGTAAAAATGCAGTTTATTCGGTTTCTTAATATACGGGAGCTATTGCCACCAGTGCACCTCGTTCTGTGCACTGTAGTCATTACGTAAGTTTCTTTGCCGCGTCCCTTCCTTAGGCACCTAGCTGCAGACCCTTTTCATTCCTTTTACCGTACCTCCGTTCATATTCTCTTCCGTCCATCTTACTTTCCACCGTCACCTAAAAATAGTTTCATAGTGCAACTGCTTTGAGGTTTTCCTCCCTAACCCCATTTTACTCTCAATCTCCCTTTCAGTGCTGGATGGCCTCGTAGGTCCCAGCGCTCGGCCTTGTTTAGGGCAAAAATTGCATGAAGGATCATGCATTGTAGTGCACCTTATATTGAATCTGTCAAAGAAATGTGTTTTCTCCCTCCAGGAATGGAAAATGAAGCGAATATCATTAATGTTAAAACCTGACTGAAATACTTCGTGCCTGCCTCAGCGTGCAAGCAGCAACGCTGAGCAGACGACCTTTGATGTATAATTCAAGATTCTTGGAAAAAATTGTGTTGCAAAAGAGAATCTTTTTCCTTATTCCAAGACCCCGACAATGATACAACAGAGATTTAATGTAAATGAAAATAGTGCTAGAGAATTCTTTTTTATTGGCATTATTTGATTTCCCTTCTTCATAATCATATAGAGGAATTTATTCTAAATTCATGATGGATTTACATTTTCTTTATTAGTAGGTCCTCTCTCCTTTCTGTATTTCCTATTATCTCCTCTTACTTACCTCTCTCTAATGAACGCCTTATTCTTTGGAAGCCTGAATTTCAAGTCATTGGCCCTATTGGTAAGCTTGTTCCATGCGAACAGGGTTCTTCATTTTTTTAAATAATAATAATAAAGAGTATTTGAGTCCAAGAATTAAGATATACTTTTCATTAAAAGGTACCTTATACCTGTACTTGTATTTGACTTTTAGGATACGTTTATATTTGCATCCTATTCTTGTATACCTTTAATAGAGTTCGTAAGTAGTTAATAGACTCTTCCGTTTCTCTACATTCAAAAGAAGAAAGAGAGAGAGAGAGAGAGAGAGAGAGAGAGAGAGAGAGAGAGAGAAGGTGGAAGGAGAGAGAAAGAAAAGAAAAATGGAGAGAGAGAGAAAGTGGGGGGAAGTGGGAAGGGGACGGGGAGTGTTCACTTTTCGCTCAATATTCTCCAGATAAAAGTAGTCGTTTAGGGACTTTATTTATGGGGAAAAAATATTTCTTCCTTCAGTGAGAACCAACCTTTATAAAGAGCAACAGTGAAGGAAGAGGGGACCTGGGTTGGAGAGAGAGAGAGAGAGAGAGAGAGAGAGAGAGAGAGAGAGAGAGAGAGAGCTAAACAATTTGAAAATCCATTAGAGTAAATCCACTGTTTGTAGGGGAACGGTGCTTGCGTTGTTTGAACAAGATTTTCAGAGGTCTGCTTGCAGTCGAAAGTGACACAAGTCCTTCAAAATCGAGGAGTTGTTGAAGTGTAGGGGACTGAATATTCAGGTTTTAGGAAGCCTCCCCTCGTCCTTTAACCAGACATTTGCATAAGTCAGGCTTTCTTAATTGTGCTGACCATTCCGTACATAGTAAAGTCTACTGCCGTCCTTTGCCGAGAGCAGTCTCAGAAGACGCTGAGAGAGACGCTGGCCTGAAAACCTTCCATAAACACCTGAAGTGGATTACCAACTCTAACGGACCTTGAACACCATTGTTCACTTACCAGACGCGACTTGTATCTGTCAGAAATAAATCTACATCCTGATTCTTGACCATTTCCCTCTCAAGAAATGGCAAGTATTGGAGAGTTACTGGCACAATGCAGTAGCCAAAAAAATCAGTCATAAGAAAAGTAGAGAAAACTCTACATAAACTGAATCCAGCTGACGCAGCAGTTACCTTCAACACTTCCTGCTTGAACGAGGGTAAACTACCCAAATACTATAGTAATTATTATTATTATTATTATATTATTATTATTATTATTATTATTATTATTATTATTATTATTATTATTATTATTATTATTATTATTATCTTATTATTTTTTTTTTTGCTCTATCACAGTCCTCCAATTCGACTGGGTGGTATTTATAGTGTGGGGTTCCGGGTTGCATCCTGCCTCCTTAGGAGTCCATCACTTTTCTTACTATGTGCGCCGTTTCTAGGATCACACTCTTCTGCATGAGTCCTGAGGCTACTTCAGCGTCTAGTTTTTCTAGATTCCTTTTCAGGGATCTTGGGATCGTGCCTAGTGCTCCTATGATTATGGGTACGATTTCCACTGGCATATCCCATATCCTTCTTATTTCTATTTTCAGATCTCGATACTTATCCATTTTTTCCCTCTCTTTCTATTCAACTCTGGTGTCCCATGGTATTGCGACATCAATGAGTGATACTTTCTTCTTGACTTTGTCAATCAACGTCACGTCCGGTCTGTTTACACGTATCACCCTATCCGTTCTGATACCATAGTCCCAGAGGATCTTTGCCTGATCGTTTTCTATCACTCCCTCAGGTTGGTGCTCGTACCACTTATTACTGCAAGGTAGCTGATGTTTCTTGCACAGGCTCCAGCAGAGGGCTTTTGCCACTGAATCATGCCTCTTTTTGTAATGGTTCTGTGCAAGTGCCGGGCATTCGCTTGCTATGTGGTTTATGGTTTCATTTTTCGTATTGCACTTCCTACATATGGGAGAGATGTTATTTCCGTCTATCGTATTTTGAACATATCTGGTTCTTAGGGCCTGATCATGTGCTGTTGTTATCATTCCTTCAGTTTCCTTCTTGAGCTCTCCCCTCTGTAGCCATTGCCATGTGCCATCCCTGGCTAGTTCTTTAGTCTGTCTCAGTTATTGTCCGTGCATTGGTTTGTTGTGCCAGTCCTCTGTTCTGTCTGTTATTCTCCTGTCTCCATATATTTCTGGGTCTTCGTCTAATTTTATTAGTCCTTCTTCCCATGCACTCTTTAGCCACTCGTCTTCACTGGTTTTCAGATATTGCCACAGTGCTCTGTTCTCGATGTTGACGCAGTCCTCTACAGTTAGTAGTCCTCTCTCTCCTTCCTTTCGTGTTATGTATAGTCTGTCCGTATTTGCTCTTGAGTGTAGTGCTTTGTGTATTGTCATATGTTTCCTGGTTTTCTGATCTATGCTGCAGAGTTCTGCCTTCGTCCATTCCACTATTCCTGCGCTGTATCTGATTACTGGCACTGCCCATGTGTTTATGGCTTTTATCATATTTCCTCCATTGAGTTTTGACTTGAGTATCGCCTTGAGTCTCTGCATATATTCTTTCCTGATCATGTCCTTCATCTCTTGGTGTTTTATATCCCCTCCTTCCATTATTCCCAGGCTTTTGTATCCTGTCTCATGTATGTGTTTGATGTTGCTCCCATCTGGTAGCTTTATCCCTTCAGTTCTCGTTACTTTTCCTTTTTGTATGTTGACTAGGCGCATTTTCTATTCCAAACTCCATCCTGATGTCCCCAGATACAATCCTTACAGTCTGGATTGGGGTATCTATTTCCTTGATGCTCTTCCCATACAGCTTGATGTCGTCCATGAACATCAGATGGTTGATTCTGTTGCCTCTTTTCTTGAGTTGGTACCCGGCATCCATCTTCTGTAGTACTTTTGTCATGGGAATCATGGCTACTACGAAGAGTAGTGGGGACAGTGAGTCGCCCTGAAAGATCCCTCTCCTAATATTAACCTCTGCTAGTCTTATTCCAGAGCTTGTAAGTATTGTATTCCAGTTGTGCATTGTATTTTTGAGGAAGCTGATGGTGTCTGCTCCCTATATTGCAGGCATTCTATTAGCCATGTGTGTGGTATCATGTCGAAGGCTTTCTTATAGTCTATCCATGCCATGCTTAGGTTAGTTTTCCTTCTCCTACAGTTCTTCATTACCATTTTGTCTATCAGGAGCTGGTCTTTTGTGCCCCTACACTTCCTTCTGCAGCCTTTCTGTTAGTGGGGGATGGTGTTTGTCTCCTCTAGGTAGTCATATAGCCTTTCACTGATGATACCTGTTAGTAACTTCCACATTATTGGTAGGCAGGTGATAGGCCTGTAGTTACTGGCTATATCTCCCTTACTCTTGTCTTTTTGTACTAAGGAATTTCTTCCTGTGGTCATCCATTTGGGTGCTTGGTGATTTGAGATACAATGCTGGAGTTGTTCTGCTATTCGTGGATGTATGGCCTTGAAGGTTTCGAGCCAGTATCCATGGACTTCATCGGGACCTTGGGCTTTCCAGTTTGGCATTTTCTTTAGTTGGTTTCTGACTGTGTCTGTCGTGATCTCTGTGAATCTTTGTTTTATTCTCCCTGTTTCTTCTTCCTTGACTTCCTGGAGCCATGTTGCATGTTTGTTGTGTGATACCGGATTGCTCCATATGTTTTCCCAGAGTCTCTTATTTGGTTCGGCTTCAGGAATTTCTGGGTGGTTGTCTTCCCCTCTTAGTTGGCTGTATAGTCTTTTCTGGTTGGTTCCGAATAGTTTGTTCTGTTGGTATCCCTAATTCCTGTTCATGTACCGTTGGATCTTATGTGCTTTGGCCTTAAGCCTCTGTTTTACATCTTCTATTGTGTTGTTTAGTCCCCTCTCTTGTACTTAGCATTTCTCGTTGAGTTCCTCCCTTGTTTTCTTGCTTCTTAGCCTTTTTTCTGCCATCTCTTTCAGTTTACTCAAGTCAGATCTCATCACCGTGATTTGCTTTTCCAAGCGCCTTTTCCAAGGAGGTTGCTGTTTTGGTTTCTGTTGGTTTGGTTGTGCTGGTGGTGTTTGTGTTCGAATCCCCATCAGTTCTTCTACTAATCTTGCTCCTGCATATGCCAAGTTATTTGTTTCTGTGATACTGGTGTTGTGTATTATGCCCATTATTTCATTGACCTCAATTGTTTTCTAATTTCTTGGTGTTGTAGGCTTTCATGGAGGGGATATTTGTTCTCTCTGTATCTGGCTCCATCCATTGTCTAATCTTTTCTATTATTATTATTATTATTATTATTATTATTATTATTATTAATTATTATTATTATTATTATTATTATTATTATTATTATTATTAT
>NC_087211.1:17215736-17218236 GCF_015104395.2 Macrobrachium nipponense | reverse complement strand
ATTCTGGAAAAGTATTTTGGAAAGATTTTTGAAGTCAGGAAGTCTGGAATCGAATTTTGGAGAAGAATCAGGGAAAAGACTTCTGAGAGAGAATTTTGGAATAGAATTCTGGAATACAATTCCGAGAACAAGCAGCAGCTGGAAGGGTTAGGGGTTGGTCTGGGTGGGAGGCTAGTAATCTGGTAAAAAGTAGAGTTCATTTGCAGTAACATAATCTTGTGTCAATCTTAATTAGCCCTGAGGTGGAGGACTTTGCCTGGAACTGGTTGAAGTTTGATAATTAAACGGAATGAGATTCTCAAACACATCACCATTTCACTCCTGATATTTCCAACTACTAAGATTGCCAGCCGTTTCCTATTAAGCACGGGGGTGCATGGGGTATATATATATATATATATATATATATATATATAGATATATATATATTATATATATATATATATATAAATATATTATATATATATATATATTATATGTATTATATATATATATATATATATATATATATATTATATATATAATATATATCTATATATATATATCTAATAAAAGGAGCCCATAAAAACACCAAAATGTAGAGAGAAAAGTACTATATTTCAGAGACTGCTGTCTCTCTCTTCAGGTATATGAATGAGAAAAGTTTACAGAAAAGGTGGTATTTATACCAAGAGATTCGTCCACAAGTAAGCCAATTTAGGTCACCCCTGCTGATAATCTTCCTTTAATCTTCTTAAGCGTTGGTTGAATGAACACTGCGTCGACGATATCTGATATCCAATTCCCTTTTGAGATGTTCATTACCTGCTTCTCTTTTATTAAGGCCGATTCCATCATTTGACTCTTGTACCAGCAGTTGCTGCTATAAATTACACGTGACATATTCCAGTTTATTCTATGGTTATGTTCATTTATATGGTTGAAAATAGCCGAGTTCTGTTGTCCATACCTAACTGACCGTTTGTGTTGTATTAATCTCTGGGGAAGTGATTTACCTGTAAATCCGATGTAAGATTGGTCACAGTCCTGGCATGGGATCTCATATACCCCAGAGTCTTTGGGAGATGTCTTTTGTTGGACGTTAATCAGGGATTTGGCTAAGGTATTTGGGTAGGTAAATGCAAAAGGGTTGGATTTCCCAAGGGTGTGAGTTACTCTCTTAATCGTCTCCAGGTGGGGAATTTTTATTTTATTGTTGGGTGTGTCTCTGGTCCAGAACGTTCCCACAGAATTTTTTCGGAAAGTAAGATTAATTGGCCAAGACAAAAAGAGTATTGAACTATTAGAGAAATTTAAAGTAATTAATCCTAAATTACCCTACTTTTATGGTCTTCCCAAAACTCACAAAGACAATCTTCCATTCAGACCCATTGTTTCATGCGCCGGAGCTTTCAATTACAAAATTTCTAAATGGTTAGCTGGCCTCCTTTCTCCTTTTTTAGGCACTTTTTCTCCCAGTCACATCAAACATTCGGAAGACTTTTGTCACAAATTCAGAAAAGCACATATACCACTTCACAACATAAAACTTTTAAGCCTTGACATAGACTCCCTATTCACAAAAGTACCAGTACAGGACGTTTTTCAGTTTTTAAGGGAAAAATTATCCCCCTATTCAGATCATTTCCCTTTGGAACTTGACAAAATAATAAAGTTAGTTGAATTATGTGCATCTAATAACGTATTTTCATTCGAGGAATCATTCTACAAGCAAAAATTCGGGTGTAGTATGGGTAGTCCTTTAAGTCCTATTTTAGCCAATCTGTACATGGATTACTTTGAAACTACAGTAATAAATGCAATAAAACCCAAAAACATGCTGTGGATGAGATACGTGGATGACATACTAACATTTTGGGATAATAAGTGGGGTAATTTTAATGAATTCCTCTCAAAATTAAACGCATTAGTGCCCAGCATCAAATTTAAAGTTGAATGGGAAACAGACAACAAAATTCCTTTTCTTGATGTTTTAATAATCAGAGACACGACAGAATACAAATTTACCATATACAGAAAACCAACGTTCTCACTTTCATATATTCACTACTTTAGCTATCATGACAATATTATCAAGATAGGTGTAGCTAGCAACCTATTCTTAAGAGCCTTACGAATTTGTTCCCCAGATTTCCTGGAAAAAGAATTTGAACTAATTCGCAAGCAACTTTCATCTTTAAAGTATCCTGACCATATAATTGAGAAAGCAATTCAAAAGCAAACGTAATTTTCTACCGACCCCCTAAAGACAAGACCAGAGACACACCCAACAATAAAATAAAAATTCCCCACCTGGAGACGATTAAGAGAGTAACTCACACCCTTGGGAAATCCAACCCTTTTGCATTTACCTACCAAATACCTTAGCCAAATCCCTGATTAACGTCCAACAAAAGACATCTCCCAAAGACTCTGGGGTATATGAGATCCCATGCCAGGACTGTGACCAATCTTACATCGGATTTACAGGTAAATCACTTCCCCAGAGATTAATACAAAC
>NC_087211.1:17181730-17205236 GCF_015104395.2 Macrobrachium nipponense | reverse complement strand
CCCTCAGGCGGGAACTAGCTCACAGAGAGAAACCCACTACATTCAGGCACGAAAATAACGAGAGAGCTTTAGAGGAATTTCTAAGACCGCAGGGAATTAAATATTTAAACCTCTTTTTTTTCGTAGTTTAGAATAAATGCCGCCATTCAAGAGTTGAAAGGAAGGAACGTATGAGCGAAAGAGACTTGGAAGAGTCTAGTACACTTATACCAACATGACCATTTTTTTTTTTTTTAAGAATTAACTGCTTGAACGGAAGTCGTAGAATTTAAGAGGAATATCAGATGTCATCGTGTGAAAGGGTGTCTTTTACTTCGCATGAATAACTGGCAGATAAGAATGAAAAGAAGTGAAAAAGGCCTGGATGAAATGAAAAGAAATTTATGTTCATTCTTTGCATTACACAGCTCGACGTGTACGGGGTTGTGTGGGAATGAGGAGACGGTTCGTGGGTATAGTAGGGGGTGGGGGTTGCTGGTTGGGTGGCTTGTTCTGCAATGTGCCTGAGCGTGGCAGAAAGCCGTTTTTGAGTAAAAACTTTTTGAGGAACTTGTGGGAATCTGCAAAAGCACGGTTTACATCAGTGACATCATTCCCCCCAGCGTCTCTCGTGGGACAGTTTCTTTTCATTTTATATATGCATGCGGGTTGGTTGTATCGTGAAACATAATATACTGTGTGTGTGTGTGTATATATATATATATATATATATATATATATATATATATATATATATATATATATATATATATATATATATATACCTGTTAACCAGGTCTACCGTATAACAAATCTTTCTCATGTGATATAGCCGTTACGAAACGTCGGGAATAAAACACTATTTTTAGCCGGGTCCTGGAGCCTCCTCCCCTCCCCCTGCAGTGCATATTCGGCTGTGGCCACCTCTCCTCGTTGAGGACGAAAAATAGGAACAAAAAAACGAAGCCAGGGAAATTCTTGGTTCGTGAGTCTCTGCCTCTGACCCGAAGATCATACGCGGACGCGCATTTGGCAGCCAGCCTGATATTGCATCGAAAGGCATTTTACCAGCTGAACAATATTCTTCTGAATATCTCGTCGTTGCTTTTTTCGATTAAAACGTGTTTGTTAAATTGAAGAGGCTGTTTTCTTCGATATATATTTCTCTGCTACGATATTTGTTGAGATGGGGCAATGAGCAATCAAGAATTACTTTACAAATTCTCCTTTTCTTCGTTGGAAAGTTTTTAGCGTCCTGAATTATCGCAGGTATTTCAAACAAAATAAAATCATTTTCTCAGTTGTGAGTAAATATGAATTACCATTGAGTCAACATGAATTATTCATTAGAAAATATACCACTCATACCGTCTGTCTATTTCGTACGTTAGATTGAAATGCCATTTTGACTGAACTTAAAGGTCGCTGAAAATAAATCCTT
Organism: Macrobrachium nipponense; assembly: GCF_015104395.2. NCBI lineage: Eukaryota > Metazoa > Arthropoda > Malacostraca > Decapoda > Palaemonidae > Macrobrachium > Macrobrachium nipponense. The sequence goes on along the minus strand of NC_087211.1, from coordinate 17,203,816 downwards.
TAGGTAGGAAAGGCCCAAATTCTCAATTTTAATTCTAAGACAGCCCAGGAACCTAATAATAAAATCTCAAAGCTAATTTTTATGTCGTATGCAAATGCAATAATACTCGCATGCCTTATTCGTCTATATATATATATATATATATATATATATATATATATATATATATATATATATATATATTATATATATGTATATATATCTCTATTTATATATATATATATATATATATATATATATATATATATATATATATATATATATATATATATATATATATATATAGAGAGAGAGAGAGAGCGAGAGAGAGAGAGGAGAGAGAGAGAGAGAGAGAGCTATATGATTCTCTCTTGATAACTGGACAGTCAACTCTCACTTCTTTTCTGAATAAAGCAGTATGCGACCATTTTTGAAATGGGTTCAAAAGGGAGAGCTAGAATGCCAGAATATAAGAGGAAATATCTGACTATTATTTTTTTTTTATATATTAAAATTCCCACTCACTGCCAATATATAAACGAAAAATATTATAATATTTTTATCATTTCTTGCTCTGAATAAAGCTGTCAGATATTCGTGAAAGGTATTCAAAAATGTTTCCCGGAGCCAGAATAGGAAATAAAATGATTTAATATTAAAAATATACATATAATAATTCTAACTCACTGCCAATATATAAACGGGAAAAATATTAAATATTTTTATTTTTCATTTCTTGCTCTGAAAAATAAAGCTGTCGGGGAGATATTCCGTGAAAGGTATTCAAAAATGTTTCCCGGGAGCCAGAATAGGAAATAAAATGATTTAATATTAAAAATATACATATAATAATTCTAACTCACTGCAAATTAATGCCAATTGGAAAAATATTGCCATATTCTTATCAATTTCTTGCTCTGAATAAAGCTGTAAGATACTTATCAGTGAAAGGTATTCACAAAATGTTTCCCGGAGCCAGAATAAGAGAGAAAATATCTGCAGAATATAAATATTTATGTATTAACCTCCGGAACATAACCATTACCGGTTCGAAAAGAATTTCCGAGAGGAAATCCAATATTCTGTAGCTCACTACTCCACGAAACCCGAGGCAGAGCGGAATGCGCTTTGGGTGCAGTACCCAGAGACCGAACCCGAACCCCATTGAGTTATAACTCGATGATGCTGTTCGATGAGGGATAGCTGTAGACTCTGCAGCACAAACAGACAATTTGTTGGCAGACTTTCTCTCTCTCTCTCTCTCTCTCTCTCTGAGGGACCTGACGAAACCCGAACGAGCTGTAGGTTCTGGAAGGTAAGGTCTCTCTCTCTCGCCTCTTCTTGAAGTAACAAATAATGAAGCATAATGGAAAATTTGGTCTTTCTCTCTCTCTTCTCTCTCTCTCTATCTCTCTCTCAATCTCTCTCTCTCTCTCTCGTCGCCTCTTGAAGTAACCAAAATGAAGCAATATGGAAATTTTCTCTCTCTCTCTCGCTCTCTGAAAGTACCATAATGGAAGCAATATGGAAATTTCTCCCTAACTCTCGTCGCTCCTCCTCTCTCTCTCTCTCTCCTCTCTCTCCTCTCTCTCTCTCTCCTGTGTGCATTTCCAGGACCTCGATGAGAGCGTTCGCCTTCAAGTGGAATATCCGAGTCAAGTGGAATGCATACATCAAATAATTCAGCCTTTTTCCCCTCCATTCTTTCGAATTCCATCGGTATAGACGAAGATAAAAAAAAAAGATGACAAAGGGAACAGATGCTAAAAGAATTTATATAAATGTTGGAGGTTGGAGAGGAAAAGGAATTCGGATTTTGGTATTTAAGTTGTTTTCTGGGAATACTGACTTTATTTTTGTCTCTACCTCCCTTCTGTCATTAAAAAGGAATATCGTTTATTCTTGGATCATAGGACAAGGTTTAAATTTGGTGATTTCTTTTTGTAAGAGTCTCCCTTTATCGATAGGTCTTATCCCTTTGATCTCTCTCTCTCTCTCTCTCTCTCTCTCATGAAGGCAGTGCCAGCCATCAACACAAATAAGTTGGTTTACCTCTCTCTCTCTCTCTCTCTCTCTCTCTCTCGATGTCGCCTCGGATGGACTAATAAGTCTTTGAGTCACCCTAATCCTTGTAAGTCCTCGTAACATTCTCTCTCTCTCTCTCTCTCTCTCTCTCTCTCGATGTCTCTTCGGATGGACTTATAGTCATCCTAATCCTTGTAACTCTTTGTAACATAACCACTCTCTCTCTCTCTCTCTCTCTCTCTCTCTCTCTCTCTCTCTCTTCCATATGAATAGGGTTCGTCTTCTGAATAATAGTAACAATAATAATGATATTAATAATAGTATCGAACATTGAGTGGACCAAGCAAAAGTCCCGTGAAGAGCAGATTTCAAGGGGAAAGAAGAAGTTAGCAGCCCTGTTCAACCTGCAGTTGGACAGCGTCAGTTTCATTCACTTTCCTCGAGAGCTTCCTATTCTCGCAGGTATTACCAATTTCGAGAGAAATATTGCTCCTTCTTCATTTTCTCAATGGAAAGGAAGAGTCCAAATGAAGAGGAAGGAGACCGATAAACGTCGTCAGAGTAATCAGCGGCGAATTTAGCATGAGTGTGGAATTTCGAGAGACGTCAAGATAAAAGTGCCATGAGAGATCCGGGGACGTCGTATGGACGGAAAAATGTGTGGGTGGTATATATATATATATATATATATATATATATATATATATATATATATATATATATATATATATATATATATATATATATATATATATATATATATATATATATATATATATATATATATATATATCTATATATATATATATATATATATATATATATATATATATATATATATATATATATATATATATATATATATACATATATATATGCTTGGTTTTAAATCACGAAAAGGTAAACACTTGATGATTATACGAACAAAGTTGCAGCCACGAAGAAAAGGGTGAATCATTTAGATGCTAAGTACCATGACCATGTCTTGGTAATGAGACGAAAATACTTAGCATCTTATTGTTTCACTCTTTCCTTCGTGGTCATAACTATATATATATAATTTAATATATATATATATATATATATATATATGTATATATATATATATACTATATATATATATATATATATATATATATATATGCATGTATGTATGTATGTATATATGTATGTATGTATGTATGTATGTATGTATGTGTACATTACAATGAATGATGGGTAAAGGTAATGCAGTACGGATGTTTAATTTATCACTATGAATCACCACGATATTTAAGCTTATTATTTATCAGAGAGAGAGAGAGAGAGAGAGAGAGAGAGAGAGAGAGAGAGAGAGACACTTTCAATTTCATGTACAGTAAAGGAATTATGGGTTGACTCATGCCCCTTTTTTACCTTGTGAGTAAAAAATAAATGAACTTTCCAGCCAGAGAGAAAATGTTACGTTTTCAGAGACAAGCGGAAATCCTTTCTGACCATTCAAGTCCCATTCATTCCAAGATAAGAATCTCTCTTCTTTCCCGCCACGAACGCTATAATTTACTGGGTTCTCGTTGATACCCACTTTTGGCGTTTTCATTATCCCGGTAGACGTTAATGGGAACCGTTTGTTGTTTTTAACTCCAAGAAAACATTTGTTAACTGAGGTACTTTCGGAAGATACAAAAAAGATAAGCTATTTACTTGGGATTGGAAGTTCGTCCTTCATGTGTCCACAAAGGGAGAGAGAGACAGAGAGAGAGAGAGAGAGAGAGAGAGAGAGAGAGATTAGCTAAATTGTTTGCTTATGGTATTTCCTTCCTTCAAAAGAGAGAGAGAGAGAGAGAGAGAGAGAGGAGAGTGTGTTACAAGGAGTTACAAGGATTGGGATGTCTCAAAGACATGTTAGTCCATCCTAAGAGGAGACATCGTTTGCTCACTTATCTCTATGAGCAGGTTTTACTGTTCATTCACAGTGTCCAAATGATTTTGTCTAGCTTTCTTTTAAACTTACACACTGTTGCTCTTTACAACTTAGAGAGAGAGAGAGAGAGAGAGAGAGAGAGAGAATCCCAAATGAAAAGAGAAATGAAACGCAAAGGAAATGTATTTACAACTAAAAATCTAAATAATATTTTTTCCCTAAAATTACGCCATTCTCTGAAAAATGAAATAACAAAGGCAAAGGGTTTGGTATTGATACAAAAAGCATAGGCATGTAAATGAAATTTAATCATCCCAGGAAAACAATTGAAATAACAAAATCAGCATTCCCTTTCCCCTTCAACATTTATATCAATTCTTTTAGAATCTGTTCCTTTGTTTTTTTTTTTTATTCCCGTCCACATCAATAGAATTTGAAAGAATAAAAAAAAAAAAAGTTATATTATTTGGTCTGCATTCGACGTGACTCAGATATTCCATTTAAAGGAGAGAGAGAGAGAGAGAGAGAGAGAGAGAGAGAGAGAGAGAGAGAGAGAGAGAGAACCCCAGAAATGCACACAGGCGAGAGAGGGACAGAGACTTTGCAAAATTATTTTCTTGTGGCATCGCCTGAGAGAGAGAGAGAGAGAGAGAGAGAGAGAGAGAGAGAGAGAGAGAAGCTTTGCCATATCATTTTTTGCGTTATTGCGAGAGAGAGAGAGAGAGAGAGAGAGAGAGAGAGAGAGAGAGAGAGAGAGAGTTCCAGCTTTAGATTCATGTACCTCATCTCCTTGATTTCTACGCTACGGCCCTGAATCTTGCTGTCCAACCTCTCCAACTGCCTCTTTTCACTATCCTCCGTTTGTAGTTTTATGATGCCCTGACCTCTATAATCAGCTCCTGAATTTAGATAATTCGGCGAGCTCTAAACCCAGTATTGGAGAATCAAATCCGGAGTTCTGTCGATTCCCTTTTCAGGTTGAAAACGGGAATCGAACAGATTCCGGAAAGCTCTGTGTACAGATTTATTTGTATATATATTTGTACCTAAACATAACTATGGAGTTGTTTCTGCATTTCCAGGCTTATTTTACTATAAGTGATTTTTTATTCAACCCAGTATTGTACTTGTGTGTGTGTGGGATTTATGTCCTTCTATGAAGTACGTGTGTATGGTGTTATTAATGTTTTAACTTCCCGTTCGTTTGTACTTGAATGAACAGTGAACAACGAACAACGAAAATACACAAGTTTCATTACCAAGTGTCCGTTGTTCCACTCCCTGGAATCTAGATGAATGCGCTTTTATGCAAATTCAGTTTATTTGCCTACTACTGGAGTTTAAATATGTTGCATTTCATCACTATTTAATAAAACCACTTGGTAAAGCATTTAGGGAAACCTTCGTTTTCACATGACGCAGGAATGAGCGACATCACCATATTATTGTTTTCGTAAGGTAGTATACAATGTTGAAGAACGAACCGTAACAGAATTCTGGAAGAGAGTTCTGGAAAAAGATTCTGGAAAGGAATTCTGGAAGAGATTGTTGTGAGGAATTTTGGAAAAGAATTCTGGGAAACCATTCTGGAAAAGAGCTCTTTAAAAGAATTCTGAAAGGATATTTTGGAAGAAAATTTTGGAAAAGAATCGGGAAACATCCCGGAATAGAATTCTTGAATAGAATTCTGGGAAAGAATTCTGGAGAAGAATTCTGGAAAAGTATTTTGGAGAAGAGTTCAGGAAGAGAATTCTGGAATCGAATTTTGGAGAAGAATCAGGGAAAAGACTTCTGAGAGAGAATTTTGGAATAGAATTCTGGAATAGAATTCTGAGAACAAGCAGCAGTTGGAAGGGTTAGGGGTTGGTCTGGGTGGGAGGCTAGTAATCTGGTTAAAAGTAGAGTTCATTTGCAGTAACATAATCTTGTGTCAATCTTAATTAGCCCTGAGGTGGAGGACTTTGCCTGGAACTGGTTGAAGTTTGATAGTTAAACGGAATGAGATTCTCAAACACATCACCATTTCACTCCTGATATTTCCAACTACTAAGATTGCCAGCCGTTTCCTATTAAGCACGTGGGGTACATTATATATATATATATATATATATATATATATATATATATATATATATATATATATATATATATATATATATTATTACGGACGAAATCACCTGAATTGAATGAATTTGGTAGATTAACAAGTACAATATTGTGAATCTATTTTCCGTTCCGTCTCCAGCGCACACGAATTCGTGGTAATATCACTGTTGTGTTTGTTCGTAGAGAGAGAGAGAGAGAGAGACAACATCTGTCTCTCTTTGTACAGTTGGATGGAAAACAGATGGAACTAAGGAAGTTTAAGTGTACCGAAGGGGAATTTTTAGTTGATAATAATGGGATCGAACCACCGTCCAACGGACGGGAACGAAATCGGTACATATATGAAAATATATCAATTCCGAGGTAGAGTGAATTAGATATTAAAGGACATTTGTAGCTCAAATGATTTGTATGAATCACGGTGATGTGATAATTATTCATAATATGGCTACATGCGTCAAATGTTCAAATTGGCTAACATGGTAGAGGGGGCTTCATGTCGATTCTATTTACGAAAAAACAGTTCGACGGTGATTTGTAAGGTCCGAATCGATATAAACTTATAGCCTGTCTGTTGGCCGAATTGATAGCGTCACTGTCGGGGAATTTTTAGTTGATAATAATTTTGTCCCCTCATGGGATCGAACCACCGTCCAACAGACGGGAACGAAATTGGTACATATATGAAAATATATCAATTCCGAGGTAGAGCAAATTAGATATTAAAGGACATTTGTTGCTCAAATGATTTGTATGAATCACGGTGATGTGATAATTATTCATAATATGGCTACATACGTCAAACGTTCAAATTGGCTAACATGGTAGAGGGGGTTTCATGTCGATTTTATTTACGAAAAAACAGAGTTCGACGGTGATTTGTAGGGTCAGAATCGATATAAACTTATAGCCTGTCTGTTGGCCGAATTGATAGCATCACTGTCGGTCCTGATTTTGTTCCCGTCCGTTGGACGTTGGTTCGATCCCATGAGGGGACGAAATTATTATCTACTAAAAATTCCCCTTCGGTACATAGTATATGAAAATATATCAATTCCGAGGTAGAGCGAATTAGATATTAAAGGACATTTGTAGCTCGAAGGATATATATATATATATATATATATATATATATATTATATTATATATATATATATAATATATATATATATATATATATTTGTATTATCAGTTAGTATACTTATCATCATTCATGACAACAATATGAAAATAGATATTTATCAATATATTTCCTCCTACATTAAATGAATTTCTAACTAAAAAAACAATTCAAGGTTACTGTCAAACACTAAATCTCTGGCGCATACGTAGTCTACCAAGAGTGACCAGAACTGAAAGCATTCATTAAATACTGTATAGAATTCGGTTCAATTAGTAATATTTAAAATCGGGCCCGTCGTAATGAAGGCGAATTAGAGAGCACGAAATTAGAATAAGTGGTAATATCGCTGCCTGACCCTTTAATGAAAAGTTATTATAGTAATGGACTATGCCATTATTGAAGAAAATTTCCTATTGAGCCGAACAGCCAATTCAAACCTGTTTTATTTGCAATACGAATGACGCTCCTCTGTCGGGAGCCTGTTTCGTCGGACCCTTGTGAAGAAAGTTCATGGTTCCATTTAGTAGATGAATTTGGCCATGCACGTGCGTTGGTTGCACTGTAGAGAAAAATAGTAGAACGTTTGCTAAAGTTCTTACTCAAATATAAAAAACGCAAAAGAAATTGTAAGAATTTAATCTTAGTGATAAAAAATTAAATCGGAAAAGCATGAGCTACACACGCACTTACGTATATATATATATATATATATATATATATATATATTATATATATATATATATATATATATATATATATATATATATATATATATATATATTATATATACATATATATATATATATATATATATATATATATATTATATATATGTACGTATGAATTATATATACGTATATCTAATATATATGATATATTTATATTACATATATATATAGAGATCTATATAGTATATATATATATAATATATATATAATATATATATATATACAGAATAATGTATACACCTGGTGAGTGTCAACAAAAGTCTTTTAACCAAACACTATAAATCCTCTCATGGAAGACTAAATTTATTTACATATTTAAATTCCTCTGCATAAGTCTGCATTTATTCAAATGAAATGATAGGAAATGCATATTTAATGCTCGCCATCTCTCAGATGTCCCACTTGGGCCCAGGCACTGATTTTTTTTTTTTTTTTTCAGCAAACGTCATACACCGAGGAAGAAGAGGAGGAGGAGGGTTCCAAATTCCACCTTTGGATCCTTGTACATCATCTCCTGTATTTTCTAGAACTCTTTATCTTGCTGTCCAACCACTCCAACTCTCTCTTGTCACTGTTAAGGACTGTCTGACCAAAAATGTCCACCCAGAGTCTGGCTCGACAGCCTCTATCTCATGAAAACCAAAAGGTCATCTTTCGATTGTCTCTTATTTCAATAAGATATTTTTTTTTTTCTCTTTTTTCCTTCAGTGCCACTTTTCCCTCTTACGGTAATTATTTCTTGGCTCTAATTTTATTTATGCATATATATACTTCTCTTGGGTTTCGAAGTAGCATCCATATCTAACCAGTTTCCTCTGTGGTATTTGTTCCAATCACGCGGTGCACTGTAGGCATTGCTCAAAGTTCTTTGCGGCGTCCCTTCCTTAGGCCCTTCCTAGCTGCAACCCCTGGGATTCCTTTTACTATACCTCCGTTCATATTCTCGTTCTTCCATCTCTCATTGCACCTTGTCCTAACACTTGTTTCATAGTGCAACTGTGAGGTTTCCTTTTTACTCTCAATTTCCCTTTCAGCGCTGAATGACCTCGTTATAGGTCCCAGCGCTTGGTACTTTGCCTAAATGTTATTTTCCATCCCGTGTTTGTTCAAAAGTATTTTAGCGGTAATTAACAATAATTATGCTAATTCTTGTTCGTTCATCCCTCGAACTCCTCTTCAAACATATATCATTTTTCGACTCATTTCACCTACATCATTTTTCGGATGGTTTAATTACCCGGTTTCTCTCTCTCTCTCTCTCTCTCTCTCTCTCTCTCTCTCTCTCTCTCTCTGTCCTTGGAAAGACTAGAAGCCGTATATAGTTTCGCTATTCTCCTCAGAAAAATTCCCCACATCATAACGGCTAATGTGATGAGGCAATTTGTGGATTAAATCTCTCTCTCTCTCTCTCTCTCTCTCTCTCTCTCTCTCTCTCTCTCTCTGTCTAACGCTAATAATGAACCGTAATTAGTTCTGCAATTTTTAAAGCGATTTAATTAAGTGGATCACCTGCGTAATGATTTTCAAACTTTGTGTTCTTCATTACTAAGAGATGTTCAGTATTATATATAGGTATATATATATATATATATATATATATATATATATATATATTATATATATATATATATATGTATATATGTATATATGTATATATGTATATAATCTATATCTATATATATCTATAATATATATAATATATAATATATACTAATATATATATATATATATATCTATAATATACACACACAAAGAACATAATCATTCATTAAGAGTTCTAAATATTTATTTAATGTATTGTTCTTCACCGAAAAACCGACATTTATAAAAATAGTATATTGCCCGTTGTATGTGAATACCCTTTCAAACATACACACGTTCGCAGACATTCACAAACCTTCGTGTATTTTTAAGAGTATATTGGCCCTTGTATGTGAATATACTTTCAAGCATACACATGCCTCACAAACATTCACAAACTTTCGCATTTTTAGCGTATGAATCACCCCCACCCAAAATTGTGCTTATTGTTATTCACATTCGTATGTCACCTAATTTGGAATTATATGGTTACAAAGGCCTTAAGTTGGACAAATTCTGAAGGACGTAGTTTGTTCTCATTTGGGAACAGCTGTGGAAGGTAAAAGAGACAGGAAATATAAGGAATACGAGAAAAGTACCCCAGTCCAATATGCCCTCACTGCACATCCCTAAATAGATCTGGGGTAAAGACCATTTTTAAAATCTACAAACAAGAGATCGAGTGGATTTCTACTTATGTGAAATTCGTAAAGTAGTGGATAATGTGTCGTTTAAAAATACTCATAGTAGCATGAGTCTTGAAATGGAGCTTAAAAGCACACATTATATATATATATATATATAATATATATATATATATATATGATATATATATATATATATATATATATGTATGTATATATGTCTATATATATATAATTATATATATATATATATCTATATATATATATATATATATATATATTATATATATATATATATAGTATATATATATATATATATATATATATATATATATTATATATATATAGATATATGTATATATATATATATATATATATATATATATATATATATATATATATATATATATATATATATATGTATTTATATGTATATATATATATATATATATATATATATATATATATATATATATATATATATATATATATATATATATATATTGAGAAGCTGGACATCAAGATTGAAGAAAGGAGGACGGAATGGAGGTCAAGTGAAAGACTAAAAGTGGATGCCTACCGTGCACCACGTGAGGTGCACTGGCAGCATAATGAGGAAGTCCATTCCCACGACATAGTTTCCGCTTGGAGTAGAAACGTATCGTAAAGGAAGTCGCATCCATTGATAGAAGGGAAACTCCTTTATCAGAGAAAGGGTCTATCTTGATTAGCTGTTCCTTCCACCCTTGGAAACCCGATGCCTGATTTCTAACGCAGAGTTTTCCCGAGAAACTGCCGCCATTTCACTCCCACAATGCAATTTCACGGCGGCTTCACGACAGAGGTCGGGAGGCGGGAATCGGTCCCCCTTTTTCGCTGGCCCTGGAAGACTGACTCCCCACTTGATTTCGTATCTGCTGCCCTCCAAGGAATCGAATCAAAAATCGATCTTTTTATGATAGGTAGTTTTTGCTTTTCATAAAGTAACGCCCGAATACCCTTTTTTTATTGGGTTATTCGTTTAATCCTGCATTACAGTAATTTGCTTGCATTTTTATCTATTTCTTTGTGTTGAATGTTTTTTTAAGAATTGATCTCTTCTTTCTTGCTGCCAAAAATATTATTGTTATTATTATTATTATTATTATTATTATTATTATTATTATTATTATTATTATTATTATTATTATTTTTTTTTTTTTTTTTTAGCTCTATCACAGTCTTCCAATTCGACTGGGTGGTATTTATAGTGTGGGGTTCTGGGTTGCATCAATGAGTGATACTTTCTTCTTTACTTCGTCAATCAACGTCACGTCTGGTCTATTTGCACGTATCACCCTATCCGTTCTGATTCCATAGTCCCAGAGGATCTTTGCCTGATCGTTTTCTATCACTCCCTCAGGTTGGTGCTCGTACCACTTATTACTGCAAGGTAGCTGATGTTTCTTGCACAGGCTCCAGTGGAGGGCTTTTGCCACTGAATCATGTCTCTTTTTGTACTGGTTCTGTGCAAGTGCCGGGCATTCGCTTGCTTTGTGGTTTATGGTTTCATTTTTCGTATTGCACTTCCTACATATGGGAGAGATGTTATTTCCGTCTATCGTTCAAGATCTAAAGTGAAATTAGATTCTAGTGAAATACGAACCCCTTCACATAGCTTCTGAAGAAATTGAAAGTTGGAGGGAGATTGTGGTTGCCGATGAAGAATTTTATTGCAATAGGTTCGTTCCCTCGCACGTTGCAAGAGCAATAATGAAATGCCAATGATGGAAGATAGTGTAGAAGGCATGGCAAAGTCTTGCGTTGCACACTGTGCTAGGTGCAATGCCTGTAACAAGATGAATGTGTACTTCACAGGGCAGAGCGATAAAGGAAAATGAGTCCACGGGTGTTCAAACAAACCATTGTGATGTGCACAATAATTTAGTGAAGGCAACGTTACAATCAAATAGTAGTTATGTTGGGTTAAGTGAGTTTTGTTTTGCTTCCAACATGCAGCCATCATCACTCGCAAATCATATTTTGCAATTGCGAGGGAGACTGAAGATCGTGAGATTGAAAAGCTCGATCAAGTAATGGAAGAGTCCCATGAAAACTTGCGTGCCATATTGCGAGACCAGGATTGCAATGTTGAACAAAACTCCTCTGCAATGACCTGACTTTGTGGAAACACCCCAACAGGCAGTGAGAGAGGTAGAGAGAGGAATCCTGACCACGGCACCTCATAGCGATACCGAGTAAACATTAGATTTAAAAGATCTTTTCTATATCGCATCAATATAATTCAGGAAATGTTGCGTGCGAAAATAACGCAAAACACAGAATAAATGTCCAAGATACGCCATACTGAAGAGTTTAAAGGCGTATATCCAAAAACAATCAATCTCTGCTTTCAAATATTGACCAAAAATAACCAACATACGCTATACTGAAACGTTTAAAGACGTAATTGTTGTTGAGTAGTTCATGAAAAGATTGTTTATCCTGGTAGTTATCAGTGTTGGAATTACACTGTAACAGTTATAAGTTTCTGGAAATAGGATCAAGGTCTTTTGATGTACTGACAGAGCAGAGGAAGTCTTCGAAGTGTAAAGAACATTTCTTTGGAAATTCGTTTCGTTTGTATTGTATGTAGCTTAGAGTAACACAGATGTAAGTTTATTTCTTTACTGAAATTTGTATATATTCTGTTTCATGTTTGTAGTGTTTTGTAGTTATATCAAACTATTATCAATTCTTTGTTTATTATGGAATTTCTATTTAACAGTTTTAGTAAGTTTGCATATTTTGTTGTTTTCAGTTTCTTGAACCTTGTCGCCTTGTACTACTAGCTAAGTACTCATCATTGGTTCTCTGGTCTTGGAGTAATGACCAACTATAAGCCCTCACAGTAATGGTCAACTTAAGTTGTAGTGCCTACTATGAGATTTCAGGGCCTCACTGCTAAACACGGTTTTTTCGTAATAACTTTTTAATCTATTTGTTTCATTTCAAATAAATAAAACTCTTATTCAGAATACATATTATATCAACACATAAATTTTGAGTGTATTCTGCACTACGTAGGTTGAATAAATTTGGTACTTATAATGTTAAAGTGACCTTTTTTGAAGACGGGCCAACTTACTCAGAGAAAAGGTTTCGAACGCACTCGTTACGTAACTTATGACAGCATTTCTTTCCTCTTTCTCAATGGATGATTGGCTATACGCAACGAAGGCTAAACCTCTGGCAACAATAACATACAAATTTAAATACAAGCAAAGCAGGACACCTTTATGAACTCTGGAACTTCTCCACTGATAATTGTCATAATGAACAAACCAACAAAATATGTTAATAAATACAAAAACACTTCGATTATTAGTCTAACTCCCAAAATAAGTTTCCAAAGAAATTACAGTCTACTTTATAGGTCACAATCAGATTGACAAGATGTAGGGAATAGATGCTAATTATCAAAAACATAGTAGACAAGCTTGATTTGATAACTGCTATATCCAATGTCAAGCAATTTTTATTTATTGGCTATCTACCTATTTACTGGAAAAAAATAGCCGGTACCGTATATTGGCTTTAAACCTTCACCAATAATTATCGTCAGAATGATGACTTCATGAGGCTCCACCCACTTTCGCCTCGTTATAATTCAGGATAACACTGAAGGATACCATGGGCATTGTTGGATTAGGAAATTTAACTTCTGGCTATAAAAACTAATTTCTCGAGTAATTGTAAGAAGTGCTAAATGATCCTCAAGGATCCCAGCAGTTGGCCTAAACGTTTAATTCATGTATATTACTGCTATACTGTTGCGGCACTACTGCTACAGTAGTATTACTACGCTAGCACTGACACTCCACCCACATCTATGTATCGTTCAGCCATTCATAAAGTCTTTGGGTTTCAGAGCCAATGGAGTTTTTGCCTGGTGGATGGGCGGGGCAACATTTCGCCAAAAGGTGTGTTTACCTTGCTTACGTAATTAATGTTTTTCTACTCTTGGCTCGCAATCATTGGCCATGGCGTCGGCTAGAGCATTTTTACTCTATAAAAATTAAAACTATCGGGTTTAGGTTATTGATAATGCTGACAAAATTTGTGTGTGGTTGTAAAATATACATATGTCAACTTTCAGCTACATCCGATGCTTTGACAAGGAGCAAAGTCCAAAAACCCGTGTTACGGAGACCCTGAATCTCATAGTAGTGTTAAGTGATTTAAAGCTTTAAGTTGGTTTAAAGTGTTTAGTGATATCAACTTGAACTTTATATCAAATTTTTAATAAAGTGTGACGTGAGTAACAATATCTGTGCCTTTTTTACATCTCATCCCTGTGGCTTTGAAGAAAACGGCAGCTACATTAGTTCAAGAAAATCCTGTGATTGAAAATGCAGAAAGCTAGCGAAGTTGCTGGGTCTATAGTCAGTGAAGATTGTCTCGATGAAGTGATACAAGAGCAAATAAAAACTTTGAAAAATGCCCAAACTGCTGCTCTGTCTGCCGTGACCAAAAGGAGAAATGAGATCTTTAGACTAATGGATAATTGTGATAATCTTCATCTGGTGAAGTCTGAAATTATTATTTTGTGCAAATTATGTGATAAATATGATGAATGTTCTCAGCAATATGAGAAGCATTTAACAGATTCCAGTGAACGAAACACAGAAAATAAGAGGCCTTCAGTAAATACAGTATCTATTGATCGTTTCATTACAGAAATGAATAATTGGGTCAAGGAAAGTGAATTGCAATTAACTGCAGACCTTGATAGAAAAAGTCTTTGTTCCTCATCCACTAGCAGGACCAATTCCAGCAGAACTAGTGTAAGATCTGCTCGCCTCAAAGAGAAAGCTAGACTGGCAGAATTGATGGCTCAACATGCTATGAGAGAAAAAGCAAAAGTGATGGAAGAGCAAGAACTCAGACTTAAGCAGGAGAAGGAAGAGCAAGGGAAGAGCAAGAATTTAGACTTAGAAAAAAGAAAGAACAATTAGAATTAGAAACAAAAATTGCTATGTCTCAAGCAAGAGAAAGACAATATCTCGGATATCGTGCCAAAAGATACTCCTTCCCAGTTGAATCCAAATGTAGACCCGTTCCAACCACAACCTTCTTATATAACAGTAGATACTCCTCAGTTGAAAGCGAACGTTCCCTGTAGTTCTAGCCATTGTCGGTTCCCTGAGCCAAATCTTGATATGCAACTACAGTCCCAACAAGAGATACTCCTGAAGACACAGCAACACATGACTGCAGCAATGTTGCATCCAAGCACAGAAGTACCAAGATTTAAAGGTGATCCTATTGAGTTTGCCACTTTCATGATGGCATTTGATGCCAGAATTGCCCCAAATGCTTCGGGTGATGCTGACAAACTGTACTACTTGAATCAGCAACTTGAAGGGGAAGCCAAAGACTTAATAGGTGGATGCTTGTATATGAGTTCTTGAGAAGGATATACTTCAGCTAGGAGTTTGCTCAGTCAAGAATATGGCGATCCCTACAAGGTGTCAATGGCATATATTAAGAAACTTATTTCTTGGTCTGCACTGAAACACGAAGATCATCATGGCTTGTATACATTTGCTTTATTCCTTATTAAGTGCAGACATGCCATGACCAACTTGTCACACATGGAAGTACTAAATCATCTTCCTAGCCTTCAAGCAGTTGTTAAAAAACTTCCAACATACCTTCAGAACAAGTGGTGTAGCCTGGCTGGACATTTGAGGGAAGAAAAGGGAGGAGTTGATTTTACAGATTTGGTTGAATTTGTTTATAAAAAGGCAAAGGCAGCAAACGACCCAACATTCAGCATGTTTGCTCTTCAAAATAATTATTCAAAGCCTGAAAACAACTCTGGTAGCTTCAAACTCAGATAGTCAACAAAAGAACAAAAGTTCAAGCTTTGCTCCCCAAGCAGAACTGAATCCAGAAAATAGAAAGACATCATTAGTGTCTGAGAAAGAGAAATCATGTCCACTGTGCAAGAAAAACCATGATCTTGATGATTGTTGGAATTTTGCTAAGAAGACCTCTGAAGAAAAAATAGATTTCCTTAAGGAGAGAAGGTTGTGTTTTGGATGCTTTGGTCTCAACCATACCTCTAAAGGATGTATGAAAAGGAAGCAATGTAAGACGTGCTGTAAGAGGCATCCCACATCATTGCATATCGAAGGATTCAAGCTACATAAAGACAATGATAGCTCGTCTAGAAAAGTAGCAAGTGAAATTATTGTTAGCACATGTACTACCAATCATGTCAGTGAAGTAAATACAATATTACAGGCTATTCTCCCAGAAAAAGTATATCAGAAAGGAAACAAAGTAGTTTTGGACACTTATGCCTTTTTTGATAATGGCAGCACTGGTTGTTTCATCACAGAGAGTTTACGAGAGCAGATAGGTGCATCTGGAACAGAGACATGTTTAAAGCTCCAAACCATGCATGGCGTAAACATTGTGAATACTTTGGCGGTTAATAATATAATTTGTGTGTTACAGATATGGAAGGAAACAACACTATTGATCTGCCAAAAACCTTTACTCTTCAAGATATCCCAGTGAGTCATCAACAGATACCAAAACCAGAATTGCTCAAAAAGGTAGCCGGTCTGAGGAATATTGCTGATCTGATTCCTGATTATAGAGCAGATCTGGAGATTGTTTTGTTGATTGGCAGTAATTGCCCTAAAGCACTGCAACCATTAGAAGTGCTTCCAGCCAAACGTCAAGATTCCTTTGCAGTTCTTTACCACCATGGATGGACTGTTAGTGGCCCTCTACATTTTAAATACTCTTCAGAGAAGAACAGTATTTCATGTCACCATGTCTTTCTTCAGGAAGTTGAAAGGGTAAAGGAGTGTATTCATCCTGCAGCTGTGGTCCATATGTTCGAAAGAGACTTTAGTGAGAAAGATGTTGGTAGAGTTCCTGATGAGAAGGGTCTGTCACAAGAAGATCAACAGTTCCCCAAAGAAGTTGCAGAAAACATTCAGTTTACCAATGGACACTACCAGCTTCCCTTACCATTTAGAACCAATAAAGTTAACTTGGTAAACAATAGAGAACAAGCAGTGAAATGAGCACAATGGCAAAGAAGAAAAATGAAACTAAACCCAAAGTACAATGAAGATTATATGGAATTTGTTGAGAAATTGGTGTCTGAAGGATATGCTTATAAGGTTCCAGAGGATCAGTCGTATGATGAACAGCCTGCATGGTATCTACCTCATCACAGTGTCTACCATCCAAAAAACCCAAATAAGATTAGAGTAGTCTTTGACTGTAGTGCTAAATACCAGGGTAGTTCCCTTAATGACAATTTGATGCAAGGTCCTGATATGACTAATTCCCTTGTTGGAGTGCTCATCAGATTTCGTCTAGAAAGGGTGGCCTTGATGGGTGACATAGAAGCTATGTTTTACCAAGTGCAGGTACCAAAAGTTCAACATAAATACCTTAGATTCTTATGGTGGCCTGGTGGTGAACTTGAAAGCGAACTTACAGAGTATCGAATGTGTATTCGCATCTTTGGAGCAGTATCATCACCTAGCATCGCCAATTATGCTTTAAGGGCAGCAGCTGACCATGCAAAGGATAAGTATGGTCCAGATGTGGAATACACCATTAAGACTAATTTTTATGTGGATGATTATTTAAAGTCTGTACCCTCAGAAGAGCAGGCATTAAGACTTGTGAAAGACGTTACGGCAGCGTTGAAGGGAAGAGGTTTTCGGCTGACAAGGTTTGTGAGTAACTGCAAGCTGGTGTTGAAATCAATCCTGCAAGAGGACCGTTCAAAAGATCTTCAAACTTGTGATCTTGACTATGATGAACTTCATGCAGAAAGAGCTCTTGGTCTTCAGTGGAATATTGAAAATGACTACTTTACTTTCTCTGCAAGCTTGGACCCAAAACCACTTACAAGGGGAGGTATTTTGTCAACAGTATGTTCCCTCTATAATCCTCTTGGTTTTGTGGTTCCTTTTCTTTTTCCAACTAAGAGAATTCTTCGCGAAGTTTGTCAGGATAGCAGCTTGGGATGGGATGATGTTATTCCCAAAAAATACCAGAAGCCCTGGAGAAGGTGGCTTGATGATTTACCAATCCTGGGTAACTTAAAGATTCCAAGATGTGTCAAGCCAAAGGAATTTGGTACAGATGCTAGTAATGAAGGCTATGGTGCTGCAGCATACATAAGACTTTCCGATAGCAGTGGGAGGATTTCTACTGCTCTGCTGATGGGAAATTCTAGAGTGTGTCTTAAAGGCACAGCAGTGGGAGGATTTCTACTGCTCTGCTGATGGGAAATTCTAGAGTGTGTCCTGTAAAGGCAACAAGCAGTGGGAGGATTTCTACTGCTCTGCTGATGGGAAATTCTAGAGTGTGTCCTGTAAAGGCAACAACCATACCCCGACTGGAATTGACTGCTGCAGTGGTGTCCATAAACCTAGCACAAGAAATTTTGGAAGAGCTGACGATTAAAGTGGACCAGAAATTCTATCACACAAATTCTACAACAGTTCTTCACTATATTTTTAGTGATGGAAAGAGGTTTCCTATATTTGTTGCAAATAGAGTGAAAGTAATTAAGAATTTCTCTGAAAATACACAGTGGAGATATGTTCAGAGTAAAGAGAATCCTGCTGATATTGCATCAAGAGGTTTCACAAGTCAGCAAATGCTGAACAGTAACATTTGGTTTGATGGCCCATATTTTCTTAGAGGACCAGAGGAGCTGTGGAAAAATGACATGATTCCACTCAAGCTGGAATGTTTGAATTGGAAGGATCTATAAGTTTTGCAGTACATCCAGAGGATGAGGGAAATGCTGTTGATAAGTTTCTTAAGTATTATTCTTCATGGCATCGGTTGAGGAAGGCTGTTGCAGTGTATCACAGTCTTTTTTTCATACTGAAATCTAAGAGACAAACTAGACTTAATGGTTCAATTACAGCAGATGAATTAGATGCTGCTGGAAAAGCAGTCATCAGATATATCCAGAAGAAAACTTTTAGTAAGTGGCACTCTTACTAAAGAGCGAAGGGTCAAGGGGCCGAGGACTTTGAAGTAGCAGTAGCATTTATAAGCTAGATTCCTTCATTGATCCGCAAGACAGGCTTCTTTGCGTTAATGGACAGCTCTCAAAAGCAGAAATTTCAGCTGACAAGAAGCATCCAATGATATTACCTAGAAAGAGTCGTATTACCACTTTGATTATTCGTTACACACATAAAAATTAGCTCATGCAGGACGCAACCATGTGATGGCAAAACTTAGAGAACTTTACTGGATTATCCGTACCAATGCAAGTGTCCGCCAGGTTCTACAAAGATGTGTCATTTACAGAAAAATGAGAAACCCTGTTCTAAACCAGAAGATGACTGATTTACCATCGGGAAGAGTAATTCCAGCTGCTCCATTCACACACACAGGTGTTGACTTCTTTGGGCCACAGGAAGTCAAAGAAGGAAGGCAAATCAGGAAGAGGTACGGTGTATTATTTACTTGCTTGTCTTCAAGAGCAATTCATGTAGAGACAGCCAATTCCTTAGACACATCGTCTTTCATAAATGCTTTAAGAGGGTTTGATGCTAGAAGAGGAAATGTAAGGAAGATTTGGTGTGACAATGGGACAAATTTTCATGGAGCCGAGAAGGAGTTGAGGAAGTCGCTGCAAGAGATGAATGATGATCAGATCAGAGCTTTCCTCTCAAAAGAAAGCATCAGCTGGACCTTCAATCCCCCTACAGCTAGTCATATGGGAGGTGTGTGGGAACGTCAGATTAGAACTGTGAGAAAGGTCTTGACTCCTCTCTTCAAAGAACATGCTGGACGACTGGATGATGAGAGTTACCGCACTCTTCTCACAGAAGTTGAGGCTATAGTGAATGACCGTCCATTGACCACAGTCAATGATAGTCCAGATGACTTACAACCACTCAGTCCAGCACAGCTTCTCACACAGAAATCAAGTGTTGTGATGCGACCACCTGGTGTTTTTCAGAAAGGAGATATGTATCTGAGACAGAGGTGGCGATATGTTCAATTCTTGGCTAACTTATTCTGGACTAGATGGCAAAGAGAATATTTATCAACATTACAAGAGAGACAGAAGTGGAACAAGGAAAAGCGACACCTTCAAGTTGGTCATATTGTCCTTGTAAAAGATGATAATCAGTTAGGAGTAAATGGATGATGGGTCGTGTTATCAGCACTGAAATGGACAGAACCGGTTTTGTACGAAGTGTAGTTTTAAAGACACAAACATCAGAGCTCCATCGACCCATTCAAAAGCTTGTTCTTCTTGCAGTAGAGGAACAATGATTATAATAGTTATTTTTATTAGGATCAAAGGATTTGAGAGTATATTACATTTATTATAGATGTTATTTATATCAACTGCATTAAAGATATGATTGATTTTGATAAACAAATAATTTGTTTATAGGGCCGAGAATGTAAATGCAGCTTTTTATAGAAAGCAATTGTGTATATGATAATTTAATAAGCTTTGTTTTTCAACTTGGTGATTAGGGTTAAATTATACTATAGATATTTTGTCCGTTTTACATGTAAACATTGTTCAGTCTCTTTTGGATTGTTACTGCTGTAATTTGTTTGTTTGTTAATTGTTGTTGAGTAGTTCATAAAAAGATTGTTTTTTCCTGGTAGTTATCAGTGTTGGAATTACACTGTAACAGTTATAAGTTTCTGGAAATAGGATCAAGGTCTTTTGATGACTGACAGAGCAGAAGAAGTCTTCGAAGTGTAAAGAACATTTCTTTGGAAATTCGTTTCGCTTGTATTGTATGTAGCTTAGAGTAACACAGATGTAAGTTTATTTCTTTTACTGAAATTTGTATATATTCTGTTTCATGTTTGTAGTGTTTTGTAGTTATATCAAACTATTATCAATTCTTTGTTTATTATGGAATTTCTATTTAACAGTTTTAGTAAGTTTGTATATTTTGTTGTTTTCAGTTTCTTGAACCTCGTCGCCTTGTACTACTAGCTAAGTACTCATCATTGGTTCTCTGGTCTTGGAGTAATGACCAACTGTAAGCCCTCACAGTAATGGTCAACTTAAGTTGTAGTGCCTAGTGTTAAGTGATTTAAAGCTTAAAGTGGGTTTAAAGTGTTTAGTGATATCAACTTGAACTTTATATCAAATTTTTAATAAAGTGTGACGTGAGTAACAGTGTCTGTGTCTTTTCTACATCTTATCCCTGTGGCTTTGAAGAAAACGGCAGCTACATATGTATTTAACTCAAGTTCCAATTCTCCTTCTATTATAGGTTTGTCTTTACAATGTTCTGAATCTGTAATGGAGATCAAAGGAAAAAACTCATTTTACCATAAAAGCGAATAAATGTCCGAAGCACTGGGTCTCTTGCAGCCCTGGAGAAACGTATATGAATTCCAACCTCTATATACACACACATGAGAAGACTTGGGCTTCGTCTCCTTCGTTAAACAGGTTCGAATGCTTTGGTTAAATGTGACATTTCCACCTTTGCTTGACCATGATGTGGAAAACACCTAAATTATTATTCATTGAAAGCTTGAATTTCAAGTCGGTGGGCCCTGTAGGTAGGCTGATCCATATGAATAATCGTTTATATTCTGAATAATAATAGTAATTATTATTGTTATCATATTATTTTTATTATTATTTAAAATGGACACCATATTCTTTGCATGCTTGTTTCCAGTTCTTGTAGAAAGAGAGAGAGAGAGAGAGAGAGAGAGAGAGAGAGAGAGAGAGAGAAACGCAAATAATATCAAACTCACGATATGATAAAACAGAGCAGAGAGTGACTGACGCCAAGTAACATCAATTTCTCGGCCGCGTTGACACGTGTAGGTAAACAATGCTGGAGTTCTGAGAGAAGGAGAATGAAATGCAGACCTCAGATTCAGCCTTTCATGAAAGTACTTCTCTGAAGATAGTACTACGATTGTGGAGGGTTTAGATGACCGGTTTATTGA
>NC_087211.1:17175801-17181230 GCF_015104395.2 Macrobrachium nipponense | reverse complement strand
GTCTCAGATACATATCTCCTTTCTGAAAAACACCAGGTGGTCGCATCACAACACTTGATTTCTGTGTGAGAAGCTGTGCTGGACTGAGTGGTTTGTAAGTCATCTGGACTATCATTGACTGTAGTCAATGGACGGTCATTCACTATAGCCTCAACTTCTGTGAGAAGAGTGCGGTAACTCATCATCCAGTAGTCCAGCATGTTCTTTGAAGAGAAGAGTCAAGACCTTTCTCACAGTTCTAATCTGACGTTCCCACACCACCTCCCATATGACTAGCTGTAGGGGGATTGAAGGTCCAGCTGATGCTTTCTTTTGAGAGGAAAGCTCTGATCTGATCATCATTCATCTCTTGCAGCGACTTCCTCAACTCCTTCTCAGCTCCATGAAAAATTTGTCCCATTGCCACACCAAATCTTCCTTACATTTCCTCTGCTAGCAACAAACCCTCTTAAAGCATTTATGAAAGACGATGTGTCTAAGGAATTGGCTGTCTCTACATGAATGCTCTTGAAGACAAGCAAGTAAATAATACACCGTACCTCTTCCTGATTTGCCTTCCTTCTTTGACTTCCTGTGGCCCAAAGAAGTCAAAACACCTGTGTGTGAATAGGAGCAGCTGGAATTACTCTTCCCGATGGTAAATCAGTCATCTCTGGTTTAGAACAGGGTTTCTCATTTTTCTGTAAATGACACATCTTTGTAGAACCTGGCGGACACTTGCATTGGTACGGAAAATCCAGTAAAGTTCTCTAATTTTGCCATCATGGTTGCGTCCTGCATGAGCTAATTTTTATGTGTGTACGAATAATCAAAGTGGTAATACGACTCTTTCTAGGTAATATCATTGGATGCTTCTTGTCAGCAGAAATTTCTGCTTTTGAGAGCTGTCCATTAACGCAAAGAAGCCTGTCTTGCGGATCAATGAAGGAATCTAGCTTATAAATGCTACTGCTACTACAAAGTCCTCGGCCCCTTGACCCTTCGCTCTTTAGTAAGAGTGCCACTTACTAAAAGTTTTCTTCTGGATATATCTGATGACTGCTTTTCCAGCAGTATCTAATTCATCTGCTGTAATTGAACCATTAAGTCTAGTTTGTCTCTTATAGATCTTCTATTGGAAAAAAAAAGACTTGTGATACACTGCAACAGCCCCTCAACCGAATGCCATTGAAGAATAATATTAGAAAACTATATCAAAGCGCATCTTCCCTCATCCTCATGG
This sequence comes from Macrobrachium nipponense, assembly GCF_015104395.2. Classification (NCBI taxonomy): domain Eukaryota; kingdom Metazoa; phylum Arthropoda; class Malacostraca; order Decapoda; family Palaemonidae; genus Macrobrachium; species Macrobrachium nipponense. Next base: position 17,180,008 of record NC_087211.1, on the reverse strand, counting down.
ATTGTACTGCAAAACTTATAGATCCTTCCAAGTCACGCATCTTGAGGTTATTGCTCATTTTCCACAGCTCCTCTGGTCCTCTAAGAAAATATTGGGCATCAAACCAAATGTTACTGTTCAGCATTTGCTGACTTTGTGAAACCTCTTGATGCAATATCAGCAGGATTCTCTTTACTCTGAACATATCTCCACTGTGTATTTTCAGAGAATTCTTATTACTTTCACTCTATTTGCACAAATATAGGGAAACCTCTTTCCATCACTAAAAATATAGTGAAGAACTGTTGTAGAATTTGTGTGATAGAATTTCTGGTCCACTTCAATCGTCAGCTCTTCCAAAATGTGTTGTGCTAGGTTTATGGACACCACTGCAGCAGTCAATTCCAGTCGGGGTATGGTTGTTGCCTTTACAGGACACACTCTAGAATTTCCCATCAGCAGAGCAGTAGAAATCCTCCCTCTGCTATCGGAAAGTCTTATGTATGCTGCAGCACCATAGCCTTCATTACTAGCATCTGTACCAAATTCCTTTGGCTTGACACATCTTGGAATCTTTAAGTTACCCAGGATTGGTAAATCATCAAGCCACCTTCTCCAGGGCTTATAGTATTTTTTGGGAATAACATCATCCCATCCCAAGCTGCTATCCTGACAAACTTCGCGAAGAATTCTCTTAGTTGGCAAAAGAAAAGGAACCACAAAACCAAGAGGATTATAGAGGGAACATACTGTTGACAAAATACCTTCCCTTGTAAGTGGTTTTGGGTCCAAGCTTGCAGAGAAAGTAAAGTAGTCATTTTCAATATTCCACTGAAGACCAAGAGCTCTTTCTGCATGAAGTTCATCATAGTCAAGATCACAAGTTTGAAGATCTTTTGAACGGTCCTCTTGCAGGATTGATTTCAACACCAGCTTGCAGTTACTCACAAACTTTGTCAGCCGAAAACCTCTTCCCTTCAACGCTGCCGTAACGTCTTTCACAAGTCTTAATGCCTGCTCTTCTGAGGGTACAGACTTTAAATAATCATCCACATAAAAATTAGTCTTAATGGTGTATTCCACATCTGGACCATACTTATCCTTTGCATGGTCAGCTGCTGCCCTTAAAGCATAATTGGCGATGCTAGGTGATGATACTGCTCCAAAGATGTGAATACACATTCGATACTCTGTAAGTTCGCTTTCAAGTTCACCACCAGGCCACCATAAGAATCTAAGGTATTTATGTTGAACTTTTGGTACCTGCACTTGGTAAAACATAGATTCTATGTCACCCATCAAGGCCACCCTTTTTAGACGAAATCTGATGAGCACTCCAACAAGGGAATTAGTCATATCAGGACCTTGCATCAAATTGTCATTAAGGGAGCTACCCTGGTATTTAGCACTACAGTCAAAGACTACTCTAATCTTATTTGGGTTTTTTGGATGGTAGACACTGTGATGAGGTAGATACCATGCAGGCTGTTCATCATACGACTGATCCTCTGGAACCTTATAAGCATATCCTTCAGACACCAATTTCTCAACAAATTCCACATAATCTTCATTGTACTTTGGGTTTAGTTTCATTTTTCTTCTTTGCCATTGTGCTCATTTCACTGCCTGTTCTCTATTGTTTACCAAGTTAACTTTATTGGTTCTAAATGGTAAGGGAAGCTGGTAGTGTCCATTGGTAAACTGAATGTTTTCTGCAACTTCTTTGAGGAACTGTTGATCTTCTTGTGACAGACCCTTCTCATCAGGAACTCTACCAACATCTTTCTCACTAAAGTCTCTTTCGAACATATGGACCACAGCTGCAGGATGAATACACTCCTTTACCCTTTCAACTTCCTGAAGAAAGACATGGTGACATGAAATACTGTTCTTCTCTGAAGAGTATTTAAAATGTAGAGGGCCACTAACAGTCCATCCATGGTGGTAAAGAACTGCAAAGGAATCTTGACGTTTGGCTGGAAGCACTTCTAATGGTTGCAGTGCTTTAGGGCAATTACTGCCAATCAACAAACCAATCTCCAGATCTGCTCTATAATCAGGAATCAGATCAGCAATATTCCTCAGACCGGCTACCGTTTTGAGCAATTCTGGTTTTCTTTGGTATCTGTTGATGACTCACTGGGATATCTTGAAGAGTAAAGGTTTTTGGCAGATCAATAGTGTTGTTTCCTTCCATATCTGTAACACACAAATTATATTATTAACCGCCAAAGTATTCACAATGTTTACGCCATGCATGGTTTGGAGCTTTAAACATGTCTCTGTTCCAGATGCACCTATCTGCTCTCGTAAACTCTCTGTGATGAAACAACCAGTGCTGCCATTATCAAAAAAGGCATAAGTGTCCAAAACTACTTTGTTTCCTTTCTGATATACAATAATTTCACTTGCTACTTTTCTAGACGAGCTATCATTGTCTTTATGTAGCTTGAATCCTTTGATATGCAATGATGTGGGATCCTCTTACAGCAGTCTTACATTGCTTCCTTTTCATACATCCTTTAGAGGTATGGTTGAGACCAAAGCATCCAAAACACAACCTTCTCTCCTTAAGGAAATCTATTTTTTCTTCAGAGGTCTTCTTAGCAAAATTCCAACAATCATCAAGATCATGGTTTTTGGTTCTTGCACAGTGGAATGATTTCTCTTTCTCAGACACTAATGATGTCTTTCTATTTTCTGGATTCAGTTCTGCCTTGGGGAGCAAAGCTTGAACTTTAGTTCTTTTGTTGACTATCTGAGTTTGAAGCTACCAGTTGTTGTTTTCAGGTTTTTTCTTTTGAATAATTATTTTAAAGAGCAAACTTGCTGAATGTTGGGTCGTTTGATGCCTTTGCCTTTTTATAAACAAATTCAACCAAATCTGTAATATCAACTCCTCCCTTTTCTTCCCTCAAATGTCCAGCCAGGCTACACCACTTGTTCTGAAGGTATGTTGGAAGTTTTTTAACAACTGCTTGAAGGTTAGGAGATGATTTAGTACTTCCATGTGTGACAAGTTGTCATGGCATGTCTGCACTTAATAAGGAATAAAGCAAATGTATAAAAGCCATGATGATCTTCATGTTTCAGTGCAGACCAAGAAATAAGTTTCTTAATATATGCCATTGACACCTAGCTGAAGTATATCCTTCTCAAGAACTCATATACAAGCATCAACCTATTAAGTCTTTTGGCTTCCCCTTCAGTTGCTGATTCAAGTAGTAACAGTTTGTCAGCATCACCCGAAGCATTTGGGCAATTTTGGCATCAAATGCCATCATGAAAGTGGCAAACTCAATAGGATCACCTTTAAATCTTGGTACTTCTGTGCTTGGAAGCAACATTGCTGCAGTCATGTGTTGCTGTGTCTTCAGGAGTATCTCTTGTTGGGACTGTAGTTGCATATCAAGATTTGGCTCAGGGAACCGACAATGGCTAGAAACTACAGGGAACGTTCGCTTTCAACTAAGGAGTATCTACTGTTATATAAGAAGGTTGTGGTTGGAACGGGTCTACATTTGGATTCAACTGGGAAGGAGTATCTTTTGGCACGATATCCGAGATATTGTCTTTCTCTTGCTTGAGAAATAGCAATTTTTGTTTCTAATTCTAATTGTTCTTTCTTTTTTCTAAGTCTAAATTCTTGCTCTTCCCTTGCTCTTCCTTCTCCTGCTTAAGTCTGAGTTCTTGCTCTTCCATCACTTTTGCTTTTTCTCTCATAGCATGTTGAGCCATCAATTCTGCCAGTCTAGCTTTCTCTTTGAGGCGAGCAGATCTTACACTAGTTCTGCTGGACTTGGTCCTGCTAGTGGATGAGGAACAAAGACTTTTTCTATCAAGGTCTGCAGTTAATTGCAATTCACTTTCTTTGACCCATATTCGATTTTCTGTAATGAAACGATCAATAGATACTGTATTTACTGAAGGCCTCTTATTTACTGTGTTTCGTTCACTGGAATCTGTTAAATGCTTCTCATATTGCTGAGAACATTCATCATATTTATCACATAATTTGCACAAAATAATAATTTCAGACTTCACCAGATGAAGATTATCACAATTATCCATTAGTCTAAAGATCTCATTTCTCCTTTTGGTCACGGCAGACAGAGCATCAGTTTGGGCATTTTTCAAAGTTTTTATTTGCTCTTGTATCACTTCATCGAGACAATCTTCACTGACTATAGACCCAGCAACTTCGCTAGATTTCTGCATTTTCAATCAC
>NC_087211.1:17145801-17168301 GCF_015104395.2 Macrobrachium nipponense | reverse complement strand
GTCGGGTTTTCCAAGGGTGGAAGGAACAGCTAATCAAGAAGGACCTTTTCAATTGATAAAGGAGTTTCCCTTATATCAGTGGATGCGACTTCCTTTACGATACGTTTCTACTCCAAGCGGAAACTGTGTCGTGGGAATGGACTTCCACATTATGCTGCCAGTGCACCTCACGTGGTGCACGGTAGGCATCCACTTTTAGTCTTTCACTTGACCTCCATTCCGTCCTCCTTTCTTCAATCTTGCTGTCCAGCTTCTCTAATATATATATATATATATATATATATATATATATATATATATATATATATATATATATATATATACATATAAATACATATATATATATATATATATATATATATATATATATATATATATATATATATATATATATATATATATATATAGACATATATACATATATATATATATATATATATATACATATATATATATATATATATATATATATAATATATATATATATATATATATATATATACATATATAGACATATATATATATATATATATATATATATATATATATATATATATATATATATATATATATATAATGTGTGCTTTTAAGTTCCATTTCAAGACTCATGCTACTATGAGTATTTTTAAACGACACATTATCCACTACTTTACGAATTTCACATAAGTAGAAATCCACTCGATCTCTTGTTTGTAGATTTTAAAAAAAGGGTCTTTACCCCAGATCTATTTAGGGATGTGCAGTGAGGGCATATTGGACTGGGGTACTTTTTTCGTATTCCTTATATTTCCTGTCTCTTTTACCTTCCACAGCTGTTCCCCAATGAGAACAAACTACGTCCTTCAGAATTTGTCCAACGTAAGGCCTTTGTAACCACATAATTCCAAATTAGTGACATACGAATGTGAATAAACAATAAGCACAATTTTGGGTGGGGGTGATCCATACGCTAAAAATGCGAAAGTTTGTGAATGTTTGTGAGGCATGTGTATGCTTGAAAGTATATTCACATACAAGGGCCAATATACTCTTAAAAATACACGAAGGTTTGTGAATGTCTGCGAACGTGTGTATGTTTGAAAGGGCATTCACATACAACGGGCAATATACTATTTTTATAAATGTCGGTTTTTGTCGGTGAACAATACATTAAATAAATATTTAGAACTCTTAATGAATGATTATGTTCTTTGTGTGTGTATATATATATATATATATATATATATATATATATATATATATATATATATATATATAATATATATATATATATATATATATATCTATATACATATACATATATACTATATAAAATATATACATATATACATATATATATATATATATACTATATATATATATATATATATATATATATATATATATATATATATATATATATATAATATATATCTCTATATATATATATATATATATATAAGATATATATATCTATATAGTTTGAAAATCTTACGCGGTGATCCACTTAATTAAATCGCTTTAAAAATTGCAGAAACTAATTACGGTTCATTATTAGCGTTAGACAGAGAGAGAGAGAGAGAGAGAGATGAGAGAGAGAGAGAGAGAGAGAGAAGGAGAGAGAGAGAGATTTAATCCACAAATTGCCTCATCTCATTAGCCGTTATGATGTGGGGAATTTTTCTGAGGAGAATAGCGAAACTATATACGGCTTCTAGTCTTTCCAAGGACAGGACAGAGAGAGAGAGAGACCTTACCTTACAGACCTTACAGTTCGTTCGGGTTGCCCCAGGTCCCTCAGTGTGAGGCGCCTCTATGTCTACCAGAGAGTTGCTAGTACATCTTCCAGTATATTTTGCATCTTGCCAATCTTGGATGGTCTGGGATGCAGTTTAGATATTTGTCGAGCTTATTCTTAAAACACATCTACGCTCACTCCTGATATATTCCTCAGATGAGCTGGCAACGCATTGAATAGACGCTGCATTATCGATGCTGGTGCGTAGTGGATTAATGTTCTGTGTGCTTTCCTTATTTTTCCACCCTGGTATAGTTTTGGGCACTATTAATCTACCTCTGCTTGCTCTTTCTGATATTTTTAGTTCCATGATATTTTCTGTTATTCCTTCTATCTGTTTCCATGCCTGAATTATCATGTAGCGTTCTCTTCTCCTTTCTAGACTATATAATTTTAAGGATTGTAGTCTTTCCCAGTAGTCTAGGGTCCTTAACTTCTTCTATTCTAGCTGTAAAGGACCTTTGTACGACTCTCATTTGTGCAATATCCTTTTGATAGTGTGGGTACCATATCATATTGCAATATTCAAGTGGACTACGAACCTATGTTTTATAAAGCATAATCATGTGTTCAGCTTTTCTTGTTTTGAAGTGCCGTAACAACATCCCATTTTTGCTTTACATTTTGTTGCCAACAGAATGGCTATTTGATCATTGCATAACATGTTTCCTATTCATCATCACAACCAAGGTCTTTGTTAACTGCTTCCCTTAGTTTGTTGATTGTCTCATTATTAGGTCCCCTATATGCATATAAGCTTTCCTTCTCTGTCTCCATAATTTATTGATTCAAATTTATCAGAGTTAAATACCATCCTATTTACCTCTGCCCAATCATATACTTTGTTAAGGTCTCTTTGTAGAGCGTTCCTATCTTCATCACAAGTAATTTCTACTTATTCTTGTGTCATCAGCGAAACTACTCACTACCCGAATCCTTAACATTACTGTCTATGTCTTCAATCATAATAACAAACAATATTGCAGCTAGAACACCGTACCTTGTGGCCACCGGATATTACCTTGGTTTCATCCGATTTCTCATCGTTTGCAATAACTATCTGTTTTCTGTTGTGTAAAAATTCTTTAACCATCTTCCTACTTTATCTAACGATATTGTGTTTTCTAATTTTCTTTGCTAATATATTATGGTCTACTTTGTCAAAAAGCTTTTGCAAAGTCTAGATAAACCACATCTGTTTCATTTCCGCTTTTCATATTTTTGAATATGTTCTCAACGGTGGACTAACAGTTGGGTTTGTGTACTTTTTCCGGGTACGAAACGTGTTTTGTCCTATATTAAACAAATTATTTTTTATTAAATGTTTCATAATATTTTTCTTCATTACCCTTTGTTCATACACTTTCATAATATGTGATGTTAGACTCACAGGCCTATAATTACTTGCCTCTAGTCTTGATCCACTTTTGAAAGTAGGGGTGATATATGCTAATTTGTGCTCATCATAAATCTTGCCTGTATCTACACTTTGTCTTAATAATATTGCAAGTGGCTTTGCGATAGAATGAACTACTTTCTTTAACAAAATAGCAGGGATTCCATCCGGCCCTGCAGCAGCTCCATTTTAATTTCATTAATTGCCTGCATCAATATCAGCTTCATTAATTTCTATGTCAGCTAAATATTCACTATTTTCGTCCCTTACTTCTATATCATTATCTTCATTATCTATTCTAGGGGTGAATTCTCTCTTATATCGTTTCTGCCAGTATGTTGCAAATTTCCTTTTTTTATTCATTCGTTAATATCCCTTCAATTCTCAGAGGGCCTATTTCTATTTCTTCTTTTATTCATCTTCTTCGCATATGAGTATAATAGTTTGGGTTTTTGCTTGATATTTAATAGGGTTTTTTCTTCCAAGTCCCGTTTTTCATTTTCTTTTGATTGTATAATCTTTTTGTTCTGCATTTTCTATCTTACTTTTTAGTTCTATAACTTTCCATGCATTTTTCTTTTGCAAGACCTTTTTTTCCACTTTCTGGATTTTTTCTGGAACAAGATCCTTCTGTCTCTTGTGTGCATGAATGATGTTTACTTTTCTTCTTCGTATATATAATCCACTATTTTCTCCAATATTTATATAATATCTCCGTATTTACCCTTATGTCATCACTTACGAAAATGTTATCCCAATCTTTGTTTAATTCTTCATTAATTCTGACCATTTATATTTTTACTGTAGAATTTGTATTTTTCCATATCCTTCCCACTTTTTCATTTCTTGCTTATCTCTATTTTCACTTGCTTTGGAATGAACTGTTAATTCTATGACATTATGATCTGAAATACTCGCATTATAAACTATTATTTCTTTAACATAATTCATCTCGTTCACAAAATACTAGGTCTAAAGTATTTTCCTTTCTTGTTGGCAGGTGATTTATTTGTTGAATGTTGTATTCTAGTAGCATATCTAATAGCTTTTCAAATTGCTCTTATCTTCTGCACTACTATTACTCTCTTTTTTATATGTATAGTCAACCACAGTCTCCTATTCGTTCTTTCCATTCTACTAAGGAAAGTTTGAAGTCACCATATAGGAGATCCTCCAGTCCTTGTGATTTCTACATATATCATCCAATTTTTCAATTATTAAGTCAAACTCTTTAGTATTAGGAGGTCTATATATTACTATGTTCATCAATTTTTCAGATTCAAATTCTACCGCTATTAGTTCACATTCTGAGTTACTATCATTTTCATATATTTTTCCTTGTTTTTTGTCTTTTCCCATATATTGCGGCCCCTTCCCCCTTGATTCATATTTTTTCTATCTGATCTATAAGTTTGGAACCCTTTTATTTGATCATCATTCCCAGTCTCTTGGGAATACCAGGTTTCACTTATATTCATTATATCTATTTTCTTTTCATTTTGGTTAGTTTCTTCTAAGTACTCTATTTTTCTTTTTGAGTTACTCGTAACTAAACCCTGCGCATTCATCACTATGATGGTTTGCGTGTTTTCTCCTTCATTTAATATTGGTAGTAATAAGGATTTTCCCATGTCTCTTCCCTGTTCTGGTATGTTGTTCTTTTTTTTTTTTTTTCATTTCCAGAAATTCTGACATTAAAAATCCAACTTTTCCATAATATTTGATCTTCCTTCATCATAATTATTCATTTTGTGTCTGAATCTGCAATTTTTTTCTCCGTTTCTGCAATATCCTCTTGCATAATAAATACAGTTACTTATCTACTTGAGTAGAATTTCGGAGCTGATGCTTGAAAGTTTTTGCTGATTCGATCCTCTGCATATCAATTGGGGATTGCTTTGTTTTTGCTCTCTTTTACCTGATATTCTTGATTTCTCTCTTTTATTTGTTTCTTTCTTATTTTGATTTTATTACTTGGTTGGTTATTTTTTATTTGATTATGATTCATGGCTACAGGGTGCATATATTTGCATTTTTTGTCGAACTTACATCCTTTTCCTTCTTTTAGGTTTTTTTTTTACATATTTTTTGGATGCAGATCTCTGCAATCATCCCTATAGCCATCTAAGTATGCACATTTACCATATATTTCATAGTTTTGACATACCTTAGGATGTTTGTAGTAACATCTTTCTCCAAATCTGCAATTCCCTCTTTTCAAAAGGTTGCAGATTTTGTCTTTCTTCGTCTATTTTTTCCTCTTTCCCGTCATTGTGTAGATCTGGGGTAGAGCCTCTTCGGGATTTGCTTTTCTGTTGTCATATCGTAATTTATTTCTTCGTAGGTATGCTGCTTTATTGCCTCATATGTAGTATCAATGAGTATCTCTGCATCCATACTTTTATCTTGTTCTTTGTTTTCCTTATTTTTTTCTGTCATTTCATTTTTGTTTACTTCTCTTCCGTTTTCCCTCTTCTTCTTTTTCTTCTTCTTCTTTCCTCTTCTTCTTCATCCTCAACTATTTTGTACATTCAATCTTGATTTAATAACATTGTCTATCCATGATAGACATGTTGAACAAAAAATTCTTGTATCTTTTCTCAAATCTTGCATTACCTCAGCACACTGTGGATGGTCGGAATGTTCATGCAGCACATTTTCTGATTAGGTTTTTGTGGATTGACTATGCTATACCAAACCTTACACAGTTTGCATGCTTTTTGGCATTCTTTTTCCTAATGCATCAATTAGGATATTCACAAGATTCACCTTATTCATTTTCTTTGTCGGAATATGTTGGTTTATGTATATTTTCTTTATGAGTCTCTTGACCACTTGGATTTTATTTGAACTTCTTCATTATTTTCAAGATGTTTTCATTAGATTTGTTCCAGTTTGAAGGATTATATCCTTCTAATATATCTATGAATGCTTTTGTATCTTTTTGGTTAGGACTGTTGCTGATTTCATAGATGAGAAATGCCAGTTCCCTTCCTGCTACCTCATCGTATTGCGAATCCGCCAAGCATGCTAAATTACGCCACCTCTTCCCGCGAGTTGGAACTTACTGCCATCTTGTTCTGATTTCAGTATTATTCTTGTTAAACTAACTTAGAAGACGCTTTATCCTACTATTTTCACACTAATCTTATCACCACCGATAGTTCACGAACACTTCTAGATTTCTTTCTCAAATTCTAGTCGTATGTTAAACTTGTGATATCTGTTGATTAATCTGACTTCACGCGGGTACGTCTCACCAAGCAGATGGCTACTACGAGAGAGAGAGAGAGAGAGAGAAAGAAACCGGGTAATTAAACCATCCGAAAAATGATTGTAGGTGAAATGAGTCGAAAAATGATATATGTTTGAAGAGGAGTTTTCGAGGGATGAACGACAAGAATTAGCTAATTATTGTTAATTACCGCTAAAATACTTTGAACAAAGACGGGATGGAAAAATACATTTAGGCAAGTACAGCGCTGGGACCTATAACGAGGGCTAAGAAAGGGACGCCGCAAAGAACTTTGAGCAATGCTACAGTGCACCGCGTGATTGGAACAATACCACAGAGGAAACTGGTTAGATATGGATGCTACTTCGAAAACCCAAGAGCAAGTATTATAGATTGCATAAATAATATCAGAGCTAAAGAAAAGAATTGCCGTAAGAAGGGAAAGTGGCACTCGGAGGAAAAAATAGAAAAAACAACAATATTTTTATGAAATCGATACTAATCGAAAGATGACCTTTTGGTTTTCATGAGATAGAGGCTGTCGAGCCAGACTCTGGGTGGACATTTTTGGTCAGACAGTGCTTAACAGTGACAAGAGAGAGTTGGAGTGGTTGGACAGCAAGATAAAGAGTTCTAGAAAATACAGGATATGATGTACAAGGATCCAAAGGTGGAATTTGGAACCCTCCTCCTCCTCTTCTTCCTCGGTGTATGACGTTTGCTGAAAAAAAAAAAAAAAATCAGTGCCTGGGCCCAAGTGGGACTCTGAGAGATGGCGAGCATTAAATATGCATTTCCTATCATTCATTTGAATAAATGCAGACTTATGCAGAGGAATTTAAATATGTAAATAAATTTAGTCCTCCATGAGAGGATTTATAGTTTTTGGTTAAAAGACTTTTGTTGACACTCACCAGGTGTATACATTTATTCTATATATATATATATATATATATATATATATATATATATATATATATATATAATACGTATATATAATTCATATATATAATATATATATTATATATATATATATATATATATATATATATATATATATATATATATATATATATATACGTAAGTGCGTGTGTAGCTCATGCTTTTCCGATTTAATTTTTATCACTAAGATTAAATTCTTACAATTTCTTTTGCGTTTTTTATATTGAGATAAAAAGAAAATACTTAATTAAGAACTTTAGCAAACGTTCTACTATTTTTTCTCTGCCAGTGCAAACCAACGACACGTGCATGGCCAAATTCATCTACTAAATTGAACCATGAACTTTCTTCACAAGAGTCCGACGAAACAGGCTCCCGACAGAGAGCGTCATTCATATTGCAAATAAAACAGGTTTGAATTGGCTGTTCGGCTCAATAGGAAATTTGTTCAATAATGGCATAATCCATTACTATAACTAACTTTTCATTAAAAAAGGTCAGGCAGCGATATTACCACTTATTCTAATTTCGTGCTCTCTAATTCGCCTTCATTACGACGGGCCCGATTTAATATTGCTAATTGAACCGATTCTATACAGTATTTAATGTATGCTTTCAGTTCTGGTCACTCTGGTAGACTACGCATGCGCCAGAGATTTAGTGTTTGACAGTAACCTTGAATTGTTTTTTTAGTTAGAAATTCATTTAATGTAGGAGGAAATATATTGATAAATAAATATCTATTTTCATAGTTTTGTCATGAATTGATGATAAGTATACTAAATGATAATACATATATATATATATATATATTATTATATATATATATATATATATATATATATATATATATATATATATATATATATATAATGTATATGTATATATATATATATATATATATAATATATATATATATATATATATATAATATATATATATATATATAATATATATTTATATATCTATATATATATCTATATATATATATATATATATATATATATATATATATATATATCTATATATATATATCTATATATATATATATATATATAGTATATATATATGTATCTATATATATATATATATATATATATATATATATATATATATATATATATATATATATATATATCCTTCGAGCTACAAATGTCCTTTAATCCTCTATTTCGCTCTACCTCGGAATTAATATATTTTCATATACTATGTACCGAAGGGGGAATTTTTAGTAGATAATAATTTCGTCCCCTCATGGGATCGAACCAATGTCCAACGGACGGGAACGAAATCAGGACCGACAGTGACGCTATCAATTCGGCCAACAGACAGGCTGTAAGTTTATTTCGATTCTGACCCTACAAATGACCGTCGAACTCTTTTCTTGTAAATAAAATCGACATGAAACCCCCTCTACCATGTTAACCAATTTGAACGTTTGACGCAGTAGCCACCTATTAGAATAAATTATCATCACCGTGTTGATTCATACAAATCATTTGAGCAACAAAGTGTTCCTTAAATATTCTAATTTGGTCTACCTCGGGAAATTTATATATTTTCAATATTATGTACCAAATTTCGTTCCCGTCCATTGACGGTGGTTCGATCCCCATGAGGGGACGAAATTATTATCAACTAAAAATTCCCGACAGTGACGCTATCATTCGGCTAACAGACAGGCTATAAGTTTATATCGATTCGGACCTTACAAATCACCGTCGAACTGTTTTTTTCGTAAATAGAATCGACATGAAGCCCCCTCTACCATGTTAGCCAATTTGAACGTTTTGACGCATGTAGCCATATTATGAATAATTGTCACATCACCATGATTCATACAAATCATTTGATCTACAAATGTCCTTTAATATCTAATTCGCTCTACCTCGGAATTGATATATTTTCATATATGTACCGATTTTCGTTCCCGTCCGTTGGATCCCATTATTATCAACTAAAAATTCCCCTTCGGTACACTTAAACTTCCTTAGTTCCCTCGGTTTTTCCCATCCAACTGTACAAAGAGAGACAGATGTTTTCTCTCTCTCTCTCTCTCTCTCTCACTCTCTCTCTCTACGAACAAACACAACAGTGATATTACCACGAATTCGTGTGCGCTGGAGACGGAACGGAAAATAGATTCACAATATTGTACTTGTTAATCTAACCGAATTCATTCAATTCAGGTGATTTCATCCGTAATAATAATATATATATATATATATATATATATTATATATATATATATATATTATATATATATATATATATATGTATATATATATATATATATATATATATCTATATATATATATATATATATATATATATATAATATATATATATATATATATATATAATATATACGTATATATATCTATCTATCTATCTATCTATCTATCTATCTATCTATCTATCTATCTATATATATATATAATATATATATATATATATATATATCTATATATATATATATATATATATATATATATATAAATATATATATATATATATATATATTATATATATATATATATTATAATATATATATGTATATTATATAAAATTACCCCCGCCCTGCTTAATAGGAAACGGCTGGCAATCTTGTAGTAGTTTGGAAAATATCAAGGAGTGAAATGGTGATGTGTTTGAGAATCTCATTCCGTTTAATTATCAAACTTCAACCATTCCAGGCAAAGTCCTCCACCTCAGGGCTAATTAAAATTGACACAAGATTATGTTACTGCAAATGAACTCTACTTTTTACCAGATTACTAGCCTCCCACCCAGACCAACCCCTAACCCTTCCAACTGCTGCTTGTTCTCGGAATTCTATTCCAGAATTCTATTCCAAAATTCTCTCTCAGAAGTCTTTTCCCTGATTCTTCTCCAAATCTATTCCAGAATTCTCTTCCTGAACACTTCTCCAAATACTTTTCCAGAATTCTTCTCCAGCAATTCTTTCCCAGAATTCTATTCAAGAATTCTATTCCAGGATGTTTCCCTATTTTTTTCCAGAATTTTCTTCCAAAATATCCTTTCAGAATTCTTTTAAAGAGCTCTTTTCCAGAATGGTTTCCCAGAATTCTTTTCCAAAATTCCTCACAACAATCTCTTCCAGAATTCCTTTCCAGAGTCTTTTTCCAGAACTCTCTTCCAGAATTCTGTTACGGTTCGTTCTTAAACATTGTATACTACCTTACAAAAACAATAATATGATGATGTCGCTCATTCCTGCGTCATGTGAAAACGAAGGTTTCCTAAATGCTTTACCAAGTGGTTTTATTTAATAGCGATGAAATGCAACATATTTAAACTCCAGTAGTAGGTAAATAAACAAAAAAACTGAATTTGCATAAAATCGCATTCATCTAGATTCCAGGGAGTGGAACAACGGACACTTGGTAATGAAACTTGTGTATTTTCGTTGTTCGTTGTTCACTGTTCATTTAAGTACAAACGAACAGGAAGTTAAAACATTAACAACACCATACACACGTACTTCATAGACGGACATAAATCCCACACACACACAAGTACAATACTGGGTTGAATAAAAAATCACTTATATAAAATAAAATAGCCTGGAAATGGCAGAAAACAACTCCATAGTTATGTTTAGGTACAAATATATATACAAATAAATCTGTACACAGAGCCTTCCGGAATCTGTTCGATTCCCGTTTTCAACCTGAAAAGGGAATCGACAGAACTCCGGATTTGATTCTCCAATACTAAGTTTAGAGTTCGCCGAATTATCTGAATTCAGGAGCTGATTATAGAGGTCGGGCATCATAAAAAACTCAAACGGAGGGGGATAGTGAAAAGAGGCAGTTGGCGAGGTTGGACAGCAAGATTAGGGCCGTAGCGTAGAAATCAAGGAGATGAGGTACATGAATCTAAAGCTGGAACTCTCTCTCTCTCTCTCTCACTCTCTCTCGCAATAACGCAAAAAATGATATGGCAAAGCTTCTCTCTCTCTCTCTCTCTCTCTCTCTCTCTCTTTCTCTCTCAGGCGATGACACAAGAAAATAATTTTGCAAAGTCTCTGTCCCTCTCTCGCCTGTGTGCATTTCTCTCTCTCTCTCTCTCTCTCTCTCTCTCTCTCTCTCTCTCTCTCTCTCTCTCCTGTGTGCATTTCGATGATATCGCTGAGAGCGCTCGCCTTTAAATGGAATATCTGAGTCACGTCGAATGCAGACCAAATAATATCACTTTTTTTTTTTTTATTCTTTCAAATTCTATTGATGTGGAAGGGAATAAAAAAAAACAAAGGAACAGATTCTAAAAGAATTGATATAAATGTTGAAGGGGAATGGGAACGCTGATTTTGTTATTTCACGATTTTTCCTGGGATGATTAAATTTCATTTACATGTCTATGCTTTTTGTATCAATACCAAACCTTTTGCCTTTGTTATTTCATTTTTCAGAGAATGGCGTAATTTTAGGGAAAAAAATATTATTTAGAAAGATTTTTCGTTGTAAATACATTTCCTTTGCGTTTCATTTCTCTTTTCATTTGGGATTCCTCTCTCTCTCTCTCTCTCTCTCTCTCTCTCTCTCTCTCTCTCTCTCTCTCTCTCTCATCTCTCTCTCTCTCTCTCTCTAAGTTGTAAAGAGCAACAGTTGTGACAGTGTGGAAGTTTAAAAGAAAGCTAGACAAAATCATTTGGACACTGAATGAACAGTAAACCTGCTCATAGAGACAAGTGAGCAAACGATGTCTCCTCGTAGGATGGACTAACAAGTCTTTGAGACATCCCAATCCTTGTAACTCCTTGTAACACACTCTCTCTCTCTCTCTCTCTCTCTCTCTCTCTCTCTCTCTCTCTCTCTTTGAAGGAGGGAAATACCATAAGCAAACAATTTAGCTAATCTCTCTCTCTCTCTCTCTCTCTCTCTCACTGGTGGTTTGCTTTTCTCTTTTACCTGATATTCTTGATTTCTCTCTTTATTTGTTTCTTTCTTATTTTGGATTTTATTACTTGGTTGGTTATTTATTTGATTATGATTCATGGCTACAGGGTGCATATATTTGCATTTTTTGTCGAACTTACATCCTTTTCCTTCTTTTAGGTTTTTACATATTTTGGATGCAGATCTCTGCAATCATCCCTATAGCCATCTAAGTATGCACATTTACCATATATTTCATAGTTTTGACATACCTTAGGATGTTTGTAGTAACATCTTTCTCCAAATCTGGCAATTCCTCTTTTCAAAAGGTTGCAGATTTTGTCTTTCTTGTCTATTTTTTTCCTCTTTCCCGTCATTGTGTATATCCTGGGTAGAGCCTCTTCGGGATTTGCTTTTCTGTTGTCATATCGTAATTTATTTCTTCGTAGGTATGCTGCTTTATTGCCTCATATGTAGTATCAATGAGTATCTCTGCATCCATACTTTTATCTTGTTCCTTGGTTTTCCTTATTTTTTTTCTGTCATTTCATTTTTGTTTACTTCTCTTCCGTTTTCCTCTTCTTCTTTTTCTTCTTCTTCTTCCTCTTCTTCTCATCCACTATTTGTACATTCAATCTTGATTTAATAACATTGTCTATCCATGATAGACATGTTGAACAAAAAATTCTTGTATCTTTTCTCAAATCTTGCATTACCTCAGCACACTGTGGATGGTCGGAATGTTGCATGCAGCACATTTTCTGATTAGGTTTTGTGGATTGACTATGCTATACCAAACTTACACAGTTTGCATGCTTTTGGCATTCTTTTTCCTAATGCATCAATTAGGATATTCACAAGATTCACCTTATTCATTTCCTTTGTCGGAATATGTTGGTTTATGTATATTTCTTTATGAGTCTCTTGACCACTTGGATTTTATTTGGAACTTCTTCAATTATTTTCAAGATGTTTTCATTAGATTTGTTCCAGTTTGAAGGATTATATCCTTCTAATATATCTATGAATGCTTTTGTATCTTTTTGGTTAGGACTGTTGCTGATTTCATAGATGAGAATGCCAGTTCCCTTCCTGCTACCTCATCGTATTGCGAATCCGCCAAGCATGCTAAATTAGGCCACCTCTTCCCGCAGTTGGAACTTACTGCCATCTTGTTCTGATTTCAGTATTACACTTGTTAAACTAACTTAGAAGACGCTTTATCCTACTATTTTCACACTAATCTTATCACCGATATTTTCACGAACACTTCTAGATATTTCTCAAATTCTAGTCGTATGTTAAACTTGTGATATCTGTTGATTAATCTGACTTCACGCGGGTAGTCTCTACCAAGCAAGATGGCTACTCAGAGAGAGAGAGAGAGAGAGAGAAACCGGGTAATTAAAACATCCGAAAAATGATGTAGGTGAAATGAGTCGAAAAATGATATATGTTTGAAGAGGAGTTCGAGGGATGAACGAACAAGAATTAGCATAATTATTGTTAATTACCGCTAAAATACTTTGAACAAACACGGGATGGAAAATAACATTTAGGCAAAGTACCAAGCGCTGGGACCTATAACGAGGGCCTAAGAAAGGGACGCCGCAAAGAACTTTGAGCAATGCCTACAGTGCACCGCGTGATTGGAACAAATACCACAGAGGAAACTGGTTAGATATGGATGCTACTTCGAAACCCAAGAGAAGTATATAGATGCATAAATAATATCAGAGCTAAGAAAGAATTACCGTAAGAGGGAAAAGTGGCACTGAAGGAAAAAAGAGAAAAAAAATATTTTATTGAAATAAGAGACAATCGAAAGATGACCCTTTTGGTTTTCATGAGATAGAGGCTGTCGAGCCAGACTCTGGTGGACATTTTTGGTCAGACAGTGCTTAACAGTGACAAGAGAGAGTTGGAGTGGTTGACAGCAAGATAAAGAGTTCTAGAAAATACAGGATATGATGTACAAGGATCCAAAGGTGGAATTTGGAACCCTCCTCCTCCTCTTCTTCCTCGGTGTATGACGTTTGCTGAAAAAAAAAAAAATCAGTGCCTGGGCCCAAGTGGGACATCTGAGAGATGGCGGAGCATTAAATATGCATTTCCTATCATTCATTTGAATAAATGCAGACTTATGCAGAGAATTTAAATATGTAAATAAATTTAGTCCTCCATGAGAGGATTTTATAGTTTTTGGTTAAAAGACTTTTGTGACACTCACCAGGTGTATACATTATTCTATATATATATATATATATATATATATAATATATATATATATATATATATATATATATATATATATATATATATATATACGTATATATAATTCATATATATATATATATATATATATATATATATATATATAGTATATATATATATATATATATATATACGTAAGTGCGTGTGTAGCTCATTGCTTTTCCGATTTAATTTTTTATCACTAAGATTAAATTCTTACAATTTCTTTTGCGTTTTTTATATTTGAGTAAAAAGAAAATACTTAATTAAGACTTTAGCAACGTTCTACTATTTTTCTCTGCAGTGCAACCAACGCACGTGCATGGCCAAATTCATCTACTAAATTGAACCATGAACTTTCTTCACAGAGTCCGACGAAACAGGCTCCCGACAGAGGAGCGTCATTCATATTGCAAATAAAACAGGTTTGAATTGGCTGTTCGGCTCAATAGGAAATTTTGTTCAATAATGGCATAATCCATTACTATAATAACTTTTTCATTAAAGGGTCAGCAACGATATTACCACTTATTCTAATTTCGTGCTCTCTAATTCGTCCGCCTTCATTACGACGGGCCCGATTTTAAATATTGCTAATTGAACCGAATTCTATACAGTATTTAATGTATGCTTTCAGTTCTGGTCACTCTTGGTAGACTACGCATGCGCCAGAGATTTAGTGTTTGACAGTACTTGAATTGTTTTTTTAGTTAGAAATTCATTAATGTAGGAGGAAATATATTGATAAATATCATTTCATTTTCATAGTTTTTGTCATGATTGATGATAAGATACTAAATGATAATACAAATATATATATATATATATATATATATATATATATATATATATATATATATATATGTATATGTATATGTATATATATATATATATATATATATATATATATATATATATATTATATATATACTATATATATATATATATATATATATCCTTCGAGCTACAAATGTCCTTTAATATCTATTTCGCTCTACCTCGGAATTGATATATTTTCGATATACTATGTACCGAAGGGGAATTTTTAGTAGATAATAATTTCGTCCCTCATGGGGATCGAAACCAATGTCCAACGGACGGGAACGAAATCAGGACCGACAGTGACGCTATCAATTCGGCCAACAGACAGGCTGTAAGTTTATTTTCGATTCTGACCCTACAAATGACCGTCGAATCTCTTTTTTTCGTAAATAAAATCGACATGAAACCCCCTCTACCATGTTAACCAATTTTTGAACGTTTGCCGCATGTAGCCATATTATGAATAATTATCATCACCGTGATTCATACAAATCATTTGAGCAACAAATGTCCTTTAATATCTAATTTGGTCTACCTCGAAATTTATATATTTTCATATATGTACCAATTTCGTTCCCGTCCATTGGACGGTGGTTCGATCCCATGAGGGGACGAAATTATTATCAACTAAAAATTCCCCGACAGTGACGCTATCAATTCTTTTCCAAAATTCCTCACAACATCTCTTCCAGAATTCCTTTCCAGAGTCTTTTTCCAGAACTCTCATTCCAGAATTCTGTTACGTCGTTCTTAAACATTGTATACTACCTACAAAAACAATAATATGATGATGTCGCTCATTCCTGCGTCATGTGAAAACGAAGGTTTCCCTAAATGCTTTACCAAGTGGTTTTATTTAATAGCGATGAAATGCAACATATTTAAACTCCAGTAGTAGGCAAATAAACTGAATTTGCATAAAATCGCATTCATCTAGATTCCAGGGAGTGGAACAACGGACACTTGGTAATAGAACTTGTGTATTTTCGTTGTTCGTTGTTCACTGTTCATTTAAGTACAAACGAACAGGAAGTTAAAAACATTAACAACACCATACACACGTACTTCATAGACGGACATAAATCCCACACACACACAAGTACAATACTGGGTTGAATAAAAAATCACTTATAGTAAGATAAGCCTGGAAATGCAGAAACAACTCCATAGTTATGTTTAGGTACAAATATATATACAAATAAATCTGTACACAGAGCCTTCCGGAATCTGTTCGATTCCCGTTTTCAACCTGAAAAGGGAATCGACAGAACTCCGGATTTGATTCTCCAATACTAAGTTTAGAGTTCGCCGAATTATCTGAATTCAGGAGCTGATTATAGAGGTCAGGGCATCATAAAACTACAAACGGAGGATAGTGAAAGAGGCAGTTGGAGAGGTTGGACAGCAAGATTCAGGGCCGTAGCGTAGAAATCAAGGAGATGAGGTACATGAATCTAAAGCTGGAACTCTCTCTCTCTCTCTCTCACTCTCTCTCGCAATAACGCAAAAAATGATATGGCAAAGCTTCTCTCTCTCTCTCTCTCTCTCTCTCTCTCTCTCTCTCTCTCTCTCTCTCTCAGGCGATGACACAAGAAAATAATTTTGCAAAGTCTCTGTCCCTCTCTCGCCTGTGTGCATTTCTGGGATTCTCTCTCTCTCTCTCTCTCTCTCTCTCTCTCTCTCTCTCTCTCTCTCTCTCTCTCTCTCCTGTGTGCATTTCGATGATATCGCTGAGAGCGCTCGCCTTTAAATGTAATATCTGAGTCACGTCGAATGCAGACCAAATAATATCACTTTTTTTTTTTTATTCTTTCAAATTCTATTGATGTGGAAGGGAATAAAAAAAAACAAAGGAACTATTCTAAAAGAATTGATATAAATGTTGAAGGGGAATGGAACGCTGATTTTGTTATTTCACGATTTTTCCTGGGATGATTAAATTTCATTTACATGTCTATGCTTTTTGTATCAATACCAAACCTTTTGCCTTTGTTATTTCATTTTTCAGAGAATGGCGTAATTTTAGGGAAAAAATATTATTTAGATTTTTCGTTGTAAATACATTTCCTTTGCGTTTCATTTCTCTTTTCATTTGGGATTCCTCTCTCTCTCTCTCTCTCTCTCTCTCCTCTCTCTCTCTCTCTCTCTCTCTCTCTCTCAAGTTGTAAGAGCAACAGTGTGACAGTGTGGAAGTTTAAAAGAAAGCTAGACAAAATCATTTGGACACTGAATGAACAGTAAAACCTGCTCATAGAGACAAGTGAGCAAACGATGTCTCCTCGTAGGATGGAACTAACAAGTCTTTGAGACATCCCAATCCTTGTAACTCCTTGTAACACACACCTCCTCTCTCTCTCGTCTCACTCTCTCTCTCTCTCTCTCTCTTTTGAAGGAGAGAAATACCATAAGCAAACAATTTAGCTAATCTCTCTCTCTCTCTCTCTCTCTCTCTCTCTCTCTCTCTCTCTCTCTCTCTCTTTGCGGACACATGAAAGACGAACTTCCAATCCAAGAAGATAGCTTTTGTCTTCCGAAAGTACCTCACTTAACAAATGTTTTCTTGGAGTTAAAACAACAAACGGTTCCCATTAACGTCTACCGGGATAATGAAAACGCCAAAAGTGGGTATCAACGAGAACCCAGTAATTATAACGTTCGTGGCGGAAGAAGAGAGATTCTTATCTTGGAATGAATGGGACTTGAATGGTTGTGAAAGGATTTCGCTTGTCTCTGAAAACGTAACAGTTTCTCTCTGGCTGGAAAGCTCATTTATTTTTACTCACAAGGTAAAAAAGGGGCTTGAGTCAAACCCCATAATTCCTTTTACTGTACATGAAATTGAAAGCGTTCTCTCTCTCTCTCTCTCTCTCATCTTCTCTCTCTCTCTCTCTCTCTCTCTCTCATAAAATAATAAGCTTAAATATCGTGGGTGATTCATAGTGATAAATTAAACATCCGTACTGCATTACCTTTGCCCATCATTCATTGTAATGCACACATACATACATCATCTACATACATACATACTACATACATACATACTGCATATATATATATATATATATATATTATCTATCTATATGTATATATATATCCATATGTATATATATATATAATTATATATATATAGTTACGACCACGAAGGAAAGAGTGAAACAATAAGATGCTAAAGTATTTTCGTCTCATTACCAAGACATGGTCATAGTACTTAGCATCTAAATGATTCACCCTTTTCTTCGTGGCTGCAACTTTGTTCGTATAATCATCAAGTGTTTACCTTTTCGTGATTTAAAACCAAGCATATATATATGTATATATATATATATATATATATATATATATATATTATATATATAATAATATATATATATGTATATATATATATATATATATATATATATATATATATAGATATATATATATACACTCACACATTTTTCCGTCCATACGACGTCCCGGATCTCTCATGGCACTTTTATCTTGACGTCTCTCGAAATTCCACACTATGCTAAATTCGCCGCTGAATACTCTGACGACGTTTATCGGTCTCCTTCCTCTTCATTTGGACTCTTCCTTTCCATTGAGAAAATGAAGGAGGAATATTTCTCTCGAAATTGGGTAATACCTGCGAGAATAGGAAGCTCTCGAGGAAAGTGAATGAAACTGAACTCTGTCCAACTGCAGGTTGAACAGGGCTGCTAACTTCTTCTTTCCTCTTGAAATCTGCTCTTCACGGGGACTTTTGCTTGGTCCACTCAATGTTCGATACTATTATTAATATCATTATTATTGTTACTATTATTCAGAGACGAACCCTATTCATATGGATGAGAGAGAGAGAGAGAGAGAGAGAGAGAGAGTGAGAGAGAGAGAGTGGTTTTGTTACAAAGAGTTACAAGGATTAGGATGACTATAAGTCCATCCGAAGAGACATCGAGAGAGAGAGAGAGAGAGAGAGAGAGAGAGAGAGAGAGAATGATACGAGGACTTACAAGGATTAGGGTGACTCAAAGACTTATTAGTCCATCCGAGGCGACATCGAGAGAGAGAAAGAGAGAGAGAAGAGAGAGGTAACCAAATTATTTGTGTTGATGGCTGGCACTGCCTCATGAGAGAAGAGGAGAGAGAGAGAGATCAAAGGGACAAGACCTATCGATAAAGGGAGACTCTTACAAAAAGAAATCACCAAATTTAAACCTTGTAATATGATCCAAGAATAAACGATATTCCTTTTTAATGACAGAAGGGAGGTAGAGACAAAAATAAAGTCAGTATTCCCAGAAAACAACTTAAATACCAAAATCCGAATTCCTTTTCCTCTCCAACATTTATATCAATTCTTTTAGCATCTGTTCCCTTTGTCATCTTTTTTTTATCTTCGTCTATACCGATGGAATTCGAAAGAATGGAGAGGAAAAAGGCTGAATTATTTGATGTATGCATTCCACTTGACTCGGATATTCCACTTTGAAGGCGAACGCTCTCATCGAGGTCCTGGAAATGCACACAGGAGAGAGAGAGAGAGAGAGAGAGAGAGAGAGAGAGAGAGAGAGAGAGAGAGAGAAATTTCCATATTGCTTCATTATGGTACTTCAAGAGAGACCTTACCTTACCTTACAGACCTTACATCTTGTTCGGGTTGCCCCAGGTCCCTCAGTGTGAGGCACCTCTAATGTCTACAGAGAGTTGCTAGTACATCTTCCGGTATATTTTGCATCTTCCAATCTTGGATGGTCTAGGATGCATTTTAGATATTTGTCGAGCTTATTCTTAAACACATCTACGCTCACTCCTGATATATTCCTCAGATGAGCTGGCAACGCATTGAATAGACGCTGCATTATCGATGCTGGTGCGTAGTGGATTAATGTCCTGTGTGCTTTCCTTATTTTCCTGGTATAGTTTTTGGGCACTATTAATCTACCTCTGCTTGCTCTTTCTGATATTTTTAGTTCCATGATATTTTCTGCTATTCCTTCTATCTGTTTCCATGCCTGAATTATCATGTAGCGTTCTCTTCTCCTTTCTAGACTATATAATTTTAAGAATTGTAGTCTTTCCCAGTAGTCAAGGTCTTTAACTTCTTCTATTCTAGCTGTAAAGGACCTTTGTACACTCTCTATTTATTTGTGCAATATCCTTTTGATAGTGTGGGTACCATATCATATTGCAATATTCAAGTGGACTACGAACAATATGTTTTATAAAGCATAATCATGTGTTCAGCTTTTCTTGTTTTGAAGTGCCGTAACCAACATTTCCCATTTCTGCTTTACATTTTGCCAACAGAGTTGCTATTTGATCATTGCATAACATGTTCCTATTCATCATCACACCAAGGTCTTTAACTGCTTCCTTATTTGTGATTGTCTCATTATTAGGTCCCTTATATGCATATAGCTTTCTTTCTCTGTCTCCATAATTTATTGATTCAAATTTATCAGAGTTAAATACCATCCTATTTACCTCTGCCCAATCATATACTTTGTTAAGGTCTCTTTGTAGGAGCGTTCCTATCTTCATCCAACAAGTAACTTTCTCTACTTATTCTTGTGTCATCTGCGAAACTACTCACTACCGAATCCTTAACATTATTGTCTATGTCTTCAATCATAATAACAAACAGTATTGCAGCTAACAACCGTACCTTGCGGCACACCGGATATTACCTTGGCTTCATCCGATTTCTCGTCGTTTGCAATAACTATCTGTTTTTCTGTGTGTAAAAATTCTTTTCCATCTTCCTACTTTATCCACGATATTGTGTTTTTCTAATTTTCTTCGCTAATATATTATGGTCTACTTTATCAAAAGCTTTTGCAAAGTCTAAATAAACCACATCTGTTTCATTTCCGCTTTTCATATTTTTGAATATGTTTCTCACGGTGGACTAACAGTTGGGTTTGTGTACTTTTTCCGGGTACGAAACCATGTTGTCCTTTATTAAACAAATTATTTTTTATTAAATGTTTCATAATATTTTTCTTCATTACCCTTTCATACACTTTCATAATATGTGATAAGTTAGACTCACAGGCCTATAATTACTTGCCTCTAGTCTTGATCCACTTTTGAAAGTAGGGGTAATATATGCTAATTTGTGCTCATCATAAATCTTGCCTGTATCTACACTTTGTCTTAATAATATTGCAAGTGGCTTTGCGATAGAATGAACTACTTTCTTTAACAAAATAGCAGGAATTCCATCAGGCCCTGCAGCAGCTCCATTTTTAATTTCATTAATAGCCTGCACAATATCAGCTTCATTAATATCTATGTCAGCTAAATATTCACTATTTTCATCCCTTACTTCTATATCATTATCTTCATTATCTATTCTAGGGGTGTGAATTCTCTCTTATATCGTTCTGCCAGTATGTTGCAAATTTCCCTTTTTTTCATTCGTTAATCTCCCTTCCAATTCTTAGAGGGCCTAGTTTCTATTCTTCTTTATTCCTCTTCTTCGCATATGAGTATAATAGTTTGGGATTTTGCTTGATATTTAATAGGGTTTTTTCTTCCAAGTCCCGTTTTTCATTTTCTTTTGATTGTATAATCTTTTGTTCTGCATTTTCTATCTTACTTTTTAGTTCTATAACTTTCCATGCATTTTTTTTTTTTTTGCTAGAACCTTTTTTTTTTCCACTTTTCTGATTTTCTGGAACAAGATCCTTCTGTCTCTTGGTATGCATGACTGATGTTTACTTTTCTTCTTCGGTATATATTTATCCACGTATTTTTCGCTCTAATTTTTATATAATATCTCCGTATTTACCTTTATTTCATCACTTACGAAAATATTATCCCAATCTTTGTTTAATTCTTCATTTATTTCTGACCATTTTATATTTTTACTGTAGAAGTTGTATTTTCCATATCCTTCCCACTTTTTCATTTCTTGCTTATCTCTGTTTTCATTTGCTTTGGAATGGACTGTTAATTCTATGACATTATGGTCTGAAATACTCGCATTAAACTATTATTTCTTTAACATAATTCATCTCGTTCACAAATACTAGGTCTAAAGTATTTTCCTTTCTTGTTGGCAGGTGATTTATTTGTTGAATGTTGTATTCTAGTAGCATATCTAATAGCGTTTTCGAATTGCCTCTTATCTTCTGCACTACTATTACTCTCTTTTTTATATGTATAACGTACATCACAATCTCCTATT
>NC_087211.1:17141318-17145301 GCF_015104395.2 Macrobrachium nipponense | reverse complement strand
GGAATATATTTTGTTAAAAGCGTTTTAGATATAGATTTGGATTTAAGATATAAGATTTAAGAAATTCTACTATTTCTTCAGCTTAAATATTTTAAATCATCGCCGTAAAAAAGAGAGTTTACTTAGTCCACAAGGGACCAAAACCAACCGGAGAGAGAGAGAGAGAGAGAGAGAGAGAGAGAGAGAGAGAGAGAGAGAGAGAGAGAGAATGGAACGCCCCATTAAAGTTAAGTCTGTGTGAAAGAGAGAGAATAAAAAAATGAAAGGAGGGTAGGTCTCTCTACCGCGGCGCCTCTCCGATATTGAAAACTAACCGAATCAACCCGATGCCCAGATTTTGCCCCCGAAAGAAAGAAAGAAAAAAAACTCTCTGAACCACAGGGAAGCTTTCTCATCAATTGGGTTTCAGTCAGTAAACCTCACGCTCGTCCATTTTTAACTGGACTTTGCTGAAAAATGTTCTACCCTTACCTTACCTTACAGACCTTACAGTTCGTTCGGGTTGCCCCAGGTCCCTCAGTGTGAGGCGCCTCTAATGTCTACCAGAGAGTTGCTAGTACATCTTCCGGTATATTTTGCATCTTCCAATCTTGGATGGTCTGGGATGCAGTTTAGATATTTGTCGAGCTTATTCTTAAACACATCTACGCTCACTCCTGATATATTCCTCAGATGAGCTGGCAACGCATAGAATAGACGCTGCATTATCGATGCTGGTGCGTAGTGG
Organism: Macrobrachium nipponense; assembly: GCF_015104395.2. NCBI lineage: Eukaryota > Metazoa > Arthropoda > Malacostraca > Decapoda > Palaemonidae > Macrobrachium > Macrobrachium nipponense. The sequence goes on along the minus strand of NC_087211.1, from coordinate 17,144,574 downwards.
ATTAATGTTCTGTGCTTTCCTTATTTTTCCTGGTATAGTTTTGGGCACTATTAATCTACCTCTGCTTGCTCTTTCTGATATTTTTAGTTCCATGATATTTTCTGTTATTCCTTCTATCTGTTTCCATGCCTGAATTATCATGTAGCGTTCTCTTCTCCTTTCTAGACTATATAATTTTAAGGATTGTAGTCTTTCCCAGTAGTCTAGGTCCTTAACTTCTTCTATTCTAGCTGTAAAGGACCTTTGTCACTCTCTATTTGTGCAATATCCTTTTGATAGTGTGGGTACCATATCATATTGCAATATTCAAGTGGACTACGAACATATGTTTTATAAAGCATAATCATGTGTTCAGCTTTTCTTGTTTTGAAGTGCCGTAACAACATTCCCCATTTTCCCATTTTTGCTTTACATTTTGCCAACAGAATGGCTATTTGATCATTGCTAACATGTTCCTATTCATCATCACACCAAGGTCTTTAACTGCTTCCTTATTTGTGGATTGTCCTCATTATTAGGTCCCCTATATGCATATAGCTTTCCTTCTCTGTCTCCATAATTTATTGATTCAAATTTATCAGAGTTAAATACCATCCTATGTTACCTGTCTGACCCAAATCATATACTTTGTTAAGGTCTCTTTGTAGAGCGTTCCTATCTTCATCACAAGTAATTTCTCTACTTATTCTTGTGTCATCAGCGAAACTACTCACTACGAATCCTTAACATTACTGTCTATGTCTTCAATCATATAACAAACAATATTGCAGCTAGCATGTACCTTGTGGCACACCGGATATTACCTTGGTTTCATCCGATTTCTCATCGTTTGCAATAACTATCTGTTTTCTGTTGTGTAAAAATTCTTTTAACCATCTTCCTACTTTATCTACGATATTGTGTTTTCTAATTTTCTTTGCTAATATATTATGGTCTACTTTGTCAAAAGCTTTTGCAAAGTCTAGATAAACCACATCTGTTTCATTTCCGCTTTTCATATTTTTGAATATGTTCTCACGGTGGACTAACAGTTGGGTTTGTGTACTTTTTCCGGGTACGAAACCGTGTTGTCCTATATTAAACAAATTATTTTTTATTAAATGTTTCATAATATTTTTCTTCATTACCCTTTCATACACTTTCATAATATGTGATGTTAGACTCACAGGGCCTATAATTACTTGCCTCTAGATCTTGATCCACTTTTGAAAGTAGGGGTGATATATGCTAATTTGTGCTCATCATAAATCTTGCCTGTATCTACACTTTGTCTTAATAATATTGCAAGTGGCTTTGCGATAGAATGAACTACTTTCTTAACAAAATAGCAGGGATTCCATCCGGCCCTGCAGCAGCTCCATTTTAATTTCATTAATTGCCTGCACAATATCAGCTTCATTAATTTCTATGTCAGCTAAATATTCACTATTTTCGTCCCTTACTTCTATATCATTATCTATTCTAGGGGTGAATTCTCTCTTATATCGTTCTGCCAGTATGTTGCAAATTTCCTTTTTTTCATTCGTTAATCTCCCTTCAATTCTCAGAGGGCCTATTTCTATTCTTCTTTTATTCATCTTCTTCGCATATGAGTATAATAGTTTGGGGTTTTGCTTGATAGTTAATAGGGTTTTTTCTTCCAAGTCCCGTTTTTCATTTTCTTTTGATTGTATAATCTTTTGTTTTTTTTCTGCATTTTCTATCTTACGTTTTTATTTGTTCTATAACTTTCCATGCATTTTTTTCTTTTGCACAAGACCTTTTTTTCCACTTTCTGATTTCTGGAACAAGATCCTTCTGTCTCTTGGTATGCATGAATGATGTTTACTTTTCTTCTTCGGTATATATTTATCCACTATTTTCTCCAATATTTTATATAATATCTCCGTATTTACCCTTATGTCATCACTTACGAAAATGTTATCCCAATCTTTGTTTAATTCTTCATTAATTTCTGACCATTTTATATTTTTACTGTAGAAAGTTGTATTTTCCATATCCTTCCCACTTTTTCATTTCTTGCTTATCTCTATTTTCACTTGCTTTGGAATGAACTGTTAATTCTATGACATTATGATCTGAAATACTCGCATTATAAACTATTAGTTCTTTAACATAATTCATCTCGTTCACAAATACTAGGTCTAAAGTATTTTCCTTTTCTTGTTGGCAGGTGATTTATTTGTTGAATGTTGTATCTAGTAGCATATCTAATAGCTTTTCAAATTGCCTCTTATCTTCTGCACTACTATTACTCTCTTTTTTATATGTATAAGTACAACCACAGTCTCCTATTCGTTCTTTCCATTCTACGAAAGGAAAGTTGAAGTCACCAGATAGGAGAATAGTCCAGTCCTTGTGATTTCTACATATATCATCCAATTTTTCAATTATTAAGTCAAACTCTTTAGTATTAGGAGGTCTATATATTACTATGTTCATCAATTTTTCAGATTCAAATTCTACCGCTATTAGTTCACATTCTGAGTTACTATATTTCTCATATATTTTTTCCTTGTTTTTTGTCTTTCCCATATATGCGGTTCCCCCTTGATTCCTATTTTTTCTATCTGATCTATAAGTTTGGAACCCTATTGATCATCATTCCCAGTCTCTTGGGAATACCAGGTTTCACTTATATTCATTATATCTATTTTCTTTTCATTTTGGGTTAGTTCTTCTAAGTACTCTATTTTTCTTTTTGAGTTACTCGTAACTAAACCCTGCGCATTCATCACTATGATGGTTTGCGCTGTTTTCTCCTTCATTTAATATTGGTAGTAATAAGGATTTTCCCATGTCTCTTTCCTGTTCTGGTATGTTGTTCTTTTTTCATTTCCAGAAATTATGACATTAAAAAATCCAACTTTTCCATAATATTTGATCTTCCTTCATCATAATTATTCATTTTGTGTCTGAAATCTGCACAATTTTCTCCAGTTTCTGCAAATATCCCATCCTTGCATAAATAAATTTTTTTACAGTTATTATCTCTTGAGTAGAATTTCGGAGCTGATGCTTTGAAATTTTTTGCTGCACACCTTGCATATCTCATTGGTGGTTTGCTTTTCTCTTTTACCTGATATTCTTGATTTCTCTCTTTATTTGTTTCTTTCTTATTTTGGATTTTTATTACTTGGTTGGTTATTTATTTGATTATGATTCATGGCTACAGGGTGCATATATTTGCATTTTTTGTCGAACTTACATCCTTTTCCTTCTTTTAGGTTTTTACATATTTTTGGATGCAGATCTC
>NC_087211.1:17136318-17138818 GCF_015104395.2 Macrobrachium nipponense | reverse complement strand
GATGTATAAATATATATTTTTTGAATGTGGACTCTATGTTCTCAAAATAATGAATTCGTAGCGGATTTTGTTGGTATGGGCGGTGATATATGACTCTCTCTCTCTCTCTCTCTCTCTCTCTCTCTCTCTCTCTCTCTCTCTCTCTCTCTATATATTATATATATATATATATATATATATATATATATATATATAGAGAGAGAGAGAGAGAGAGAGAGAAGAGAGAGAGAGAGAGGACGAGAGAGAGAGAGAGAGAGAGAGAGGACTTTTCTCTAAAGCTTTCCCTTGCTTTAACAGAATCATAAACATCTTGAGAGAATTTTTGTTTATTTATGGATTTTATTTAATAATAATAATAATAATAATAATAATAAGAATAATAAATAAATAATAATAATAATAAAATTAATAATAATAAATCAATAATTAGTATAGTATGTGGGTAGTAGACCCTCTTTCGAACAGGTACCGTTGAAGGTAATTGCTGCGTCAGCTGGATTCAGTTTATATAGAGTTTTTTCTACTTTTCTTATGACTGATTTTTTTGGTTACTGCATTGTGCCAGTAACTCTCTGATACTTGCCATTTCTGGAGGGGGAAACAGTCGTGAATCAGGATGTAATTTATTCCTGACATATACAAGTTGAGTCTGGTAAGTGAACTCTGGGTTTCAACGTCTGTAGAGTTGTTAATACACTTCAGGTGTTTATGAAAGGCTTTCAGCCAGCGTCTCTCTTAGTGTCTTCTGAGCATGCTCTCTACAAAGGACGGCAGTAGACTTTACTATATACGGGATAGTCAGCACAAGTCAGAAACCTGGCTTATGCAAATGTCTGATTAAAGGGCGAGGGGAGGCTTCCTAAAACCTGAACATTCTGTCCCCTACACTTCAACAACTCCTTCGATTTCGAAGGACTTGTGTCACTTTCGACTGTAAAGCAGACCTCTCAAAATCTTGTTCAACCAACGCAATCACCGTTCCCCTGCAAGCAGTGGATTTAATCTAATGGGTTTTCGGGTTGTTTAGCTCTCTCTCTCTCTCTCTCTCTCTCTCTCTCTCTCTCTCTCTCTCTCTCTCTCCAACCCGGGTCCCCTCCTCCCTGTCTGTTGCTCTGTCTTGCTGAACGAAGAAATATCACTCCCCATAAATAAAAGGATTTGCTGGCCCCTAAACGACTGTTGTAATATTGACGAAAAGTGAACACTCCCGTCCCCTTACCACCTCCCCCGCTCTCTCTCTTTCTCCATTTTTCTTCTCTTTCTCTCTCCTTCCAACTTCTCTCTCTCTCTCTCTCTCTCTCTCTCTCTCTCTCTCTCTCAAGGTCTTTCTGTAAATCTCTGTACTTTTCCTCTTGCATTAATTTCTGTGGCTCACTATAGCATTGTAAAAACCTCGCCAGCAGGTTTGGAGATGCGCACGATTATTTCAGTAGATCTCGATGGAATCGGTCTACTTTAGAGACGAGTGGATGCGATGGCATGAGCTGACACCTTGCGGGTGGAAACTGTCGCATTCAGGAAAGCACCAAAGCTTTTCAATGAGATCGTCACTCTTCTCTCTTGAGAGCTGAACGGAAAACTTTCCAAGGGGAGCGGCGGAGGGGGTGGGGGGAGATCCTTATGACAATACGTCCGAGGAGAATTTTTCCCCGACGAAGGAAATCTGTAGTTGCCAAAAGCAATAACCTGAAGGGCTTCCTCCCTCCCTCCCTCCCTCCTCCCAGGCTCTCTGTCTCTGGGCCTTCGTAGGCATGAAAGCTACCAGCAGCAAGTAGCAGGCAGCAGCATCCGGCATCCCTCAGGCGGGGGAGTGAGGGTCCTTTGTCTTTTAGGAAAACTGCCAAAATACTATTTCCGAGGATTTCGCTCTAAAGACCACTTTCACCTTTCACATAGGAGGGAAGGGGGACGCTGTGCCCGCATCTGGTTAATTTTTATTCCTCTTTTAGGGGGCTAGGACTCTCTCTCTCTCTCTCTCTCTCTCTCTCTCTCTCTCTCTCTCTCGTTTGACAGGCTGATTTTCTATCACAAAATGGACAGATTTTGTCATCTCTCTCTCTCTCTCTCTCTCTCTCTCTCTCTCTCTCTCTCTCTCTCTCTCTCTCTCTCTCTTCAGTAATGAAATAACAGACGATGAAATGTGAAATATTCCTGGCTAAAATGAAACATCTCGTCTTCCATTTTCAACCTACGAACTCGATGGCTAAAAAAACAATATTATATATTTTCACTTGAAAATATATACATGAAGCAATTATTAACAAAATGGAACTAATAACAGCATGTGTTTAGTACTTATGATAATGAAAAAGCAGTGTCTCCGAAAAAAATACAAGATTAGCATTAAAAAATATGGATTTTCATTTTACAGGTGCTATACATTGAGATAGAAGCTAATAACGGCTCTATAGAGTTTACAATCAAAACAATAATGAGAAAGAACAGAACATTACTATATAACGTTCTATATGTTCTGAAGAGAATTGAAGAGAGCGTAGGG
>NC_087211.1:17128818-17131318 GCF_015104395.2 Macrobrachium nipponense | reverse complement strand
CAAGCAAAGAAATAATAATAAAAACATTTCATCTTCGGAGCTGGAGGTCTCACGAGCATCTCCAGTTTTTGTTTCAGAATCCTGCTCCTTTGAGCTCTGAATATTTATGTGACAACAACAACAAAAATAATAGTCTTTAAACAAAAAAAATCAGGTCTTAATCAGTTCCTTTTTCGTTATGGCCGTTAATGTCATGTTTTCTTTCTCCCTTATTTCCTCTGTTCATACTGAGTGGATTAGCAGAGTTCAATGAGAGAAGAAGAAAAGTAACATCGTATTTTGTCTCGTTGTTCTCCGTAACTCATTCGAGTTTTTCACTTATTCATCTAATCCTCCAAAAGAAAACGTGTCATATGTTGGTGCCGAGCACCTGTCAGCTCCATAATTCACTCAAGACTAAATTCCGTAGTCTCTTTAGAGGCCACTTGGATCATGTTTTATGGATGGCAACTTACGCCAGAGGCATCTTCTGAGAGACAGTGTTTTCTTTCCTGACTCGCTTTCTGTTTTCCCCCCTTGTTTATTATTTACTTATTTATTTATTCATTCATTTATTTTTATGAGGTCTTTTTCCCCCTCTTAACTGAGGACTGGTAATGTTCTGCATTTACGGTAAGGATGCTATATTACTTTACTGTAGTGGAAATCATTTATGCCACGTAGATATTGGAATTAGTAGCAGAATATACCTTCATGGGAATACTTTGTAATCAGGTTTGAAGAACAGCAGCCGCGCCAATATGCAGTGAAGCAACCTTTTGTTTTATTCATAATTTTTTACATATTGTCTTTTGTAAGCGAAACAAAATGGTAATGTAGAATTCTTTAGAACTGATAATTTGTATTTATGTGAACGCTGAGCATTGCATAGCGGGTCATTTGGATGATTGAATATAAAATACTATTTAAGTTTATTTATTTCCACAGTTCTGTCTAGTGATCATGCATGAATGAAGTTCTATACTTTCCGTTCAGGGATTTCGGCTCTTGTAAATTGCTGAAAGATATGTCAGAGACTTACAAAAGTTAATCTGAAATGATTGCAATAAATTGACTGAAAAAAATATAAATTCAACTTTCTAAACTATAAATAAACGATATTCGATTTTTTCGTTTCAGTTAAGAACTTCAAGTGAATTCTTATTTTAGGGGAAAGTCAAGTACCACCATTTCATATTTCTTTGATTGAAGAAATAAAGACAAGACATCAAAAGCTCTGACGGAACTGAAGATTTCCTGAGGCAATATTCTTCTGCTGCATTGAAAGAGGAAATAAACGTGGGCTTATATTTTAATTTTGGTGCCATTACTGCACTCGACTTCCAAGTATCATAGGTAAAATGCTTCATTTACATTTATATGATATTATATATATATATATATATATATATATATATATATATATATATATATATATATATATATATACATATATATATGTGTGTGTGTGTGTAGTGTATGTATATATATATATATATATATATATATATATATATATATATATATATATATATATATATATATATATATATATATATATATATATATTGTTACGAAGTGCCAAGTATCTGGTTACCATGCATCAAATATTACCTCACCAAAAGCCAGACACCTGAACCCTCATAACACGTTTAAACGACTGAATACTCTAGAGGCAACAGTGATCCCTTAACACTTACCAGTATTGCAGAAAATCAGACTAAGTTCATCAAAACAGGTGTGAGGTAATCTTGTAAGTAATGAAATTAATCAAAGGGCATCACTCCATCAACAACTTTAAAAGTCTAAGTATTTCCCTGATTTCAGAAGTCTAAGTACTTCCCTGGTTCTAAGTCACTTCAAATAAATTGAAGGAAAGCAAATCAATTACCTCTCTATGTTTCTACCTAACATAAATATAATCATAATTAAATATACTGGTATAAATGAAAATACTTATAAAAATTTAAAATACAAAAATTTATTATTAAACTCAAAATTTATAAGTGAAATTCACAATATCAGGGAAAATTACTGTTACTTGAAAACAAAGTAAAGTTTAATTAATTCTTGAATCAAATTCAGTATAATTAAATCAAAATTAATTTATCACAAAATTCAAGAAAATTAATTCAATCAAAATTCAAAAGTGTTAGGCAATAATTGAAAATCTGAAATTAATTCACAAGTGCTAAACAACAATAAAACTTGAAAAGAATTCTAAGTAAATGCAAATTAATTCACAAATGTTAAATTTAATTAAATGTGCAATGATTAAGCAATGGAAATAACTACGTCAGTTAAATTGTGAATGCAAATGAAAATATAAAATAAAAAGACACACTTCAATAAGAAAATGAAATAGTGCACAAACAATGGAACAAACACAAACACAAAAAAATCAGCAATGTGTAAAAGTGTAAATCTTTTCACTCAAAACCCTGCAACCAACAGTTTTCACCAAACCTTCACAACCATCTGTTATTAGTTAACCACAGTTCCTATCAATTATTAGTTAACC
>NC_087211.1:17116318-17123818 GCF_015104395.2 Macrobrachium nipponense | reverse complement strand
AAACTCACACATCAGCACACACAATCCAAAACTCACAGCAACTCCACGGACTTCTGCACTCACATTTCAAACTCGAATGTTCTCATAAGTAAAAAAAAGAAAAAAAAAATAATGAGCCCAAGGGGAAAAAAAAAGAATCAAGTAACACGCCCAGACCTAAAAATGTTCTCTCAAGCTCTGACATTACAGCAACTCACAAAATCTGTAAAAATCTCCAATGTTTAACAGCAAAAACCCCTTTACTGCTCACATAATTAAGTACAATGAGACTTAATGTCAAACTCCCATTTATATAAATAACAACTCCCGAAAAATTACATCTTCCGTCCGAAAAGAAATGTTATTTAAGCTCAATCCCAATTACATCTCTCATAGGAAAAGGAAGAAAAAAAAATAAAAAAAGGATAATCACAAGTAGATTTTCCCCCATCACAAAATACATAGTATATGTATTATATGCATAACCCCACATTTTTCCCAAGAAATGCCCCATGAATAGCTACGGAATTTGCCAGAAAGCAAACTCTTACACATGCGCTTTCGTAAAATGCTATTGTCAACATTTTCAGATATTGCAAAAACTCTGATCAATCACCACCAGAGGAAAAGGAACAGCACAGCGCTTGTCAGCAGAAAAATCCACCTGCGGACGTGTGCTCAAACAGCAGCACAAAAATGTCTAGTCAGACACCCAAGTTTGAAAACTCATGATTTTATAGAAAACGGTCTAACTGACACGAAGTAGGCATATTTCACAAAATTAACTCCAGGATATGACTAATGTGTTCAAAAATTTGTCTCGAAGACTTAACTCTCAACATGACACTGCCCAATTATATGCCTCAAAAAATAATACTATTGTGAAGATAAAAAATGCACACATCTCCATAGGAACACAATGCAGTAATGTCACTCACCTCCAAATAGTCACGATATCAAAGAGAAAGAACCACAGAAATCTTCTCTTGTCTCGAGAAAACAAAACTCCCATAACCACAAAAAAGGGTCACCCGCCCAAGATTAATTCCACCTCCATAAATAAATATGTGACACCATATTAATAATAAGAGCACTCCGGATATAAAAATATTTCCTCCATTTGGTTAATAACCACATCCCCATATTCCCTCTTATTTCTCTGATAGCCATATGTTAATAAAAAACCACCACTTCAGGAATAAAGAATAGTCACCTCTATTTTGGCAAATAAAAAATATTTACCTCTATTTCCCCAATACTCCATGTGGAATAACACAAGGCTCCAAAAAAATATATTTCCAAAAAGGAATATCAAAAAAATGAAATCCTATCTCCAAAAAAAATGTGCACTCAAAGCATCCAACTCACACACTCACAAATATTGCCCCATAATCTCCTAATATGTGTCTCCATTTGCAACAAAGATGGCTGCAAAATAATTGAAGTAAACATAGCTCTCATCACCATTGGCAAATATAAAAAATGGCCACAAATATACCTCCAATATATTATACCTCAAATTATAACTCCAAAATAATATATCTCAATTCTCCAGGGAATAACTCAATGTTATAGTCAAAAACTATAAAACTCTCTCCGTTTAGCATAACTGCTGAAAAAGGGCAAAAACTCGGCAAATAAAAACTGTCTAGAAAATTCTAGAAAAAATCACCAATGTGCCACAACTCATTATAACAGAACTCCAAATTCACAATGTCTAAGCAAAGACTTCTCCTTATGCACTACGACATAAGCCACTAGAAACTTAGCCAAGTTTCCTATCTCTCACAAAGTTGTCACAAATACAACAAATGTATTGTGCAAGAAAACTCACAATTTCTGGAACACAAATATCCAGAGAAAAAGATGTAGTGCCATTACGTATGCATTTAAAACCATGCAAGAATTCTCCCATATATTTCTCTACAGCATCAAATAGCTGAAACACAAACACGTTCCCGATTAATGACTAAGTCACGAACTGAGATATTAAAAAATATTCACGCCAACTGGAGAAAAAACAAATTCAAATTCACTCATGATAAAAAAACTTGTGTCAGCAATGGCTAACTTCCAAAAAAGGAGAAAAGAAAAATCAACGGCATTATTAACTATCTCTCATGACTCACTAGATGTCAAACAATTATCTGCTGAACTCATAAAAAAAAGAAAAAACAAACAAAAATAATGTGTTGTTAGTTCCTCCCATATTCAAAAAAGATTTCACCACCCTTGATAGCATTACAGCACCCACATATTAGTATAACAAAAATCAGTATCAGAAATATCATTATCAGCAAAAGCACCAAAAATTGCTCTCATCAAAATCACCAGTATCAGTATAAAAAAAAAACATCACCAATATTAATGCTTATCCATTCTCCAAGGATTCAGCAAAAGGTCAGCAAGATTCAACACAATTAACCAAGATTCACTCATGAATGACTGAAATATTCTCCAAAGTTACAAAAACTCAACAAATAATTAACCCCAAGATTTCTCCCATTAATTCATTGTAGCAATTCTCCATGAATAATTATCTGTAATAATTATAAAATAATCTCCCATGAAATATCTCAAATCTCTCGTAAAACAAGCCTCCCGTAATGATAATTATACTTAAGTAACCCTCCCGTGACACATCTCAAGTATAATAATTATTAATAATAACAATAATTGTCCACAGTAATAATTCTCTTGCAAAGATCTCAAGTAAGGGTGGAATTCAAATAACATACACCGGTATTGCCGAACCCATACAACCAACACCAGATACAACAACAATCATCAGCATTTCAAAGTAATCCCTCCAACACTATAAAAAAAATAATAATAATCTGTGTGTCCCCATTATATTTGTGTATTCCAAGGGATAAGGAAAACATACACCCATACAATGCATTTCAATTCTCTTTTCTTTTCTCTTCATTCACGAGAAAGAAAATCTCTTTTTATTTCCTTTTCTCTTCATCCAAGAGAAAGAAAATATCTTTTCTAAAAAAACCCTACGGACATTTCACTTCATCAACTAATCAATCAGCTGATATCCTAGCATTGAAAAATCACTTTCAAGGGCAAATTCGTCTCTCGACACCCCGACAAAGAAAAAAAAAAGGAAGGCGTTCACCCACACTGAGAAAAAAAAAAATTTCTCCCCCCCAACTGAGCATTGAAACACTTCCCAGTGAAGCGATAAAACACCCCCCTCAGTCAAGCGATACCCCCGAGGCATGCCAGTACCCACCTCATGCACTATCCCCCGAAGGCAGGTCATACTCCCCTTGCAACACACCTCTCTGCGCCGGTTAGCAGAAATGTGCTGAGCCCGTAAAATTCAGTGGCCGCTTTGTCTCCAAGCGAAGTATGATATCCAAGCACAGTTCGCATGCATGAAAAACATCTTTATACACCCTTATGTTAAGCAAAGACGAATGTGTCTATTCTAAACACGCACCAATAAAGAAAACACTTCACTTTCTGCTACTATGGGGAAAGAAAGAAAAAAATAATTTTTTGACCTCTTAAACCAGTCCCATTTCACTAAAATATTTGAAAAAAAAAACCTCCACCTCATAAACAATAGTTTTTAACACTCACCACTCCATAATGGGAACAAAAAGAACTCGGAATTCGCACAAGACACGGCAGTGACACACGCGGGAATGCACTCGACATCACACACAAGAGTTACACTGAGTACTGCAACTGCTTCTAGGCAGACTCCCTGGGAAAAATGCTGAGTCCAATAAAATGCTTCCCTCTCCCCTTTGCACAGTTAACGGATAGATATTTCTCATTTTTTCCCGCTTAGTAACTGAAAACTAACAATTTAACAATTTTCCACAATCCCACAAAGGCTTTGTCGTTCGAAAACTATCGCTAAGCCATAACCCCTCTATTTTTTAACTGGTCACCTATCTCTTCATTAGCGTACCCAGGCATAAAAAAAACCTTTTATAGCGCTTTTTTACCAGCTGCCACCACCTGTTGTTAGGAGATGGCTAAGAAAAGTAAGATGGAAGAAAGGGACTATGAAAGGAGGTAAAATAAAACGAATAACAGGGGCTGCATGTAAGGTCCGAAGGGACGCTGCAAAGATCCTTAAGTACGTACAGTGCACCGCTCCTTAGGTGCAATGAATGAATACTAGTTTGGATGTCCAGCGAGCAGCAACATCAGCATTATTCCGCTGCAGTGGAAAGAAGCCAAAACAGACAAATGCAGTAAAGGAAAGCAGTAGTCTGGAAGGATGCGGTATCACGAGCGGCGTTTTATGTTGACAGAAAAAGATTTGCATAAAGGCGAGAGCTCTCTCCAGGCATGGAGCGAATCCGATTTCCTTTTGTTTGTTGGTTTTCTATTTCAGTTTATGTCGTGCAGTTTTGAAGGGTAAGCCTCTCCTGATTTTATATGAATGAATGTGTATATATATATATATATGTATATGTATATATATATATATATATATATATATATATATATATATATATATATATATATATATATATATATATATATATATATATATGTCATATCACATTACCGTGATTCATATGCATATATCGAGCTACAAATGTCCTTTAATATCTAATTCACTCTACCTCGGAATTAATATATTTTCATACATGTTTAACCGAAGGGTTAAACATGTTTCTCGAATGCAATTTCTCGAAAGTCAAATTTTCGAACTCAATTGCTCGAAAAATAATTTCTCGAACTATCATTTTCTCGAATCCCATATTTCTCGAAAACTGATATGTATTTTGTCGAGAAAATTGAATGGAAAAATTTTCATGTATTTCAAGGAAAAATATATCCTTTAGGGTTGACAAACACAAATGTTAAAAATTTATTGAAAATGAAGGAATGAAAAAAATACAAAGGTTATAATTTTATTGTATGTATAAAAAATATTATCATTCAGAATGCAATACATTATTAAAATTTAATCAATCAAAATGAAATGTCGTATGCTACACTTCGTAGATATTCTTCGACAGGCCTCTCTTCGTCATAATTTATTACAATGGTTTGTAACCTTTTTGCACAGTCACGATACTTTTTGCGCACAGGAATACCAACACCTCCCAAATATTGTTCAATTAGTAGCTCCTGTAGACTTTGTCCTCGTTGTAATCCTTGCATAAATTTCCAGATGGATGGATGACAAGCACTTAATTGCTGTTCGAAACCGTAATGCCAGCCCTCGACTGCATTGTTCGTCTTGGGCATTTCTTCCTTGACATAATCAAAACAGTTGCATAATTCATGTTTAAAGAAAGGAGCACGTCTACGGTTATTTCTATGCGGCCGCCCGATCCATGTATCTTCAAAAGAGTCAACCACACTTTGAATTTCAACGGGAAAAACTTCATTTTCAATTAAATATTCAAATGTTTCTTCGATTTGGAAAACTGGTACAAATGCTAACGCAGATAACAGGCGAACCTGAATAGCAAATTCAGCATCGGCGTCGTACCGTATTTTGAAGCCATTTTCTTGAATGTTGCGATAAATGGATTTACAAAAATGAAAAAAAAAACAGCCACGGCATTTTGTCCTTGGAAATTCATGCTCTAGAGCTCTAATCATGGCCAATTCAAAGTATATCATTACTGCGGCTGGCTCAAATGTTGGGATTTTTTCTTTTCGATTGTGTTCGAGAAATTTACGCTTGGAATGCTAAGAGCCTCTTTATAAATTGGTCTTTGGCGCTTATGGGATACTTTCGATTGTGTTCGAGAAATTTACTTGTTTGTTTTCGAGTAATTGACATTCGAGAAAATGATAGTTCGAGAAATTATTTTTCGGTCAGTTGAATTCGAGAAATTTACCTTCGCGCAATTGATTTCGAGAAATTTGCCTGACACCTGAAAATATATGTGGGTTATATGTATATGTATATATATATGTCATATCACATTACCGTGATTCATATACATATATCGAGCTATAAATGTCCTTTAATATCGAATTCACTCTACTTCGGAATTAATATATTTTCATATATGTTTAACCGAAGGGTTAAACATATGAAAATATATGTGGGCTAAGGCTTCACTGCCACTCCTGGAATTGAAGATGTCGATGTTTCGTGCCCGTCGGGGGGCAATTCTATTATCGTCTAGAAAATCCCCCTTCGGTTAATCATATATGAAAATATATTAATTCCAAGGTAGATTGAATTAAACATTAAAGGATATCTATATATATATATATATATATATATATATATTATCTATATATATAGTATATATATATATATCTATATATATATAGATATATTATATATATATATATATATATATATATATATATATATATATATATATATATATATATATATATATATATATATATATATATATATATATATATTGTGAAAGAAAAGGCTGAAATTTTTCTAGTTATTCCAGAGTTCTACATTTAACAAAAAATTAAATGTAGAACCCTTGGTGTGGAGTGTAAAGAAATATCCCTATGCTTTTCGTATATTTCTGTTTGTATTGAGTAGTACAGTATGTCTTTTGTTTACTTTGGTGGTGGTTGGAACTATGGGCATTTGTTTAATGGTAATTTGTTTTATGGTAATAGGATAATTTGCGACTTTGTTTACTATTGAGCCTGAATAGTTCTTGAAACTGACAGTTTGACAGTTAAATATCCACTCACTCTGCCTTTTGAGTATTTATATTCAGCGGTGCAGAATCCAGGCCACAGGCAGATGCCAGTAGGACAGTTTTTCCAGCGGAGGAGAGTCAGGATTCCAGTCCGGAGACCAGCACAGAAAGCAGTCCGGAGTGGAGTGGCACCAGACCTTTGAGATTTTCTGACATTATTTTTTACCCTGGAGTTTTCAAGTGTCATGGAGCGATAAACTCCACCTAGGCCGAGCGATAGGATTTCATGTTCGGAGAGAGGCAACACGAGTAACTGGACTTATCATCTTACCACGAAAGACCAGGATCTAAAAGAACGTAAGTCAGTTGAGAGACCTTATGCAGGCTCAAAAGGATTGATCTGTTTCTTAGATATAATTTACGCTTATTATAGTTTAAATTATGGTCGCCAACACGTCGAAAAATTAAAGTAAAGGATTTTATCATTATAATTACCATTATACTTGTGCCTTTGGTTTATAAACCAGTAGAGTTTCATTTTGACTAAGATTAACTACGAACGTAATTCAAATATATTTTTTCTTATTTAGTAACGAGTGTTCATTTACGAAATTTACGTTTTCACGAAGCTACCTTGCTGAATTTCTTTCCCTTCTCGTTAAATTCGTCGATTTATTTCTTACGTTAAATTGATTCTTTTCAAGAGCGTATATTCTTTTTATTATTTTAGGTCCTTTACATATGGTAGATGAGTTACTGTGGAGAGGAAGTGGTGCATACATCCGAAGACAGCTCTTTGGGTGATTTCCTCTCAAGACGAGAAACGGCAGTTCAACATTTATAATTTCACTTATTAAACTCAATACTTTTCTTCGTCTTTGGTATAAATCCTCACTGTCAA
>NC_087211.1:17105600-17115818 GCF_015104395.2 Macrobrachium nipponense | reverse complement strand
CTGAGGGTTACCAGTTCGCCTAACGCTCTGGCTAAACGCATACCAAATATTAAAATAGCGGGGGACCGACGCCCTTCGCTGTTAATAGTGGTTGCAGCGGTGGTCGAACAACAAAACCTTTTGTGAGATTGTGGAAAATTGTTAGATTTCAGTTACTAGTGAGAGGGAATGAGAAATATCCGTCCGTTAACTGTGGTAATGGGAAGGGAAGGATTTTACTAGAGTAATCAAATTTGCCCAGAGGAAGATGCCTCGAGGGGGTTGGGAACTCAGTACCTGGTCTTGTGTTTGTGTGAAACATCATCGAGTGCCTTCCTCGCCGAGCAGCATTTGTGTTCTGCGGCCACGATGAGCTTTAGGCGGTTTGGTTTTATTAACTTGCGCAAATTCCAGGTTTTCTCTCATTATGAAGCAGTGAGTGTTACAAAATGTGTTTTTTGGTTCCTGGGGGTGGTTTTTTTGAATCATCTTGTGAGTTGTGGGATTGGTTTAGGATACCACATTTTTTATCCCCATAGGAGTGGAAAGTGATGTGTTGTTTTTATTGGCGCATGTTTAGAAGAGCGCATTCGTCTTTGTTTAATATATGTGTGTGTATGATTGGTTTTCATACATGCGAAACTGTGCTTGAATTGCATTTTTTGCTTGGAGACAAAGAGCGCCCACTCGTTCTTACGCGGTCAGCGTAATTTCTGCTAACCAACCCACAGGGGTATTGCAAGGGGAGGGTAGTAGTGGTCTGCCTCGGGGGTTACTCAAACACTATTCAGGGGGTGTTCTAACGCTCAGAGGAGGGCAAAGCTCTCTTTTTTTTTTAGTGGGGGTGAATTTCTTCTTTTTTTTGTGTCGGGGCATCGGGGACGAGTTTGCCCTTGAATCAGGAAATTTCCAATGCCAGGACATCAGCTGATAACGATTGGTTGATGATGTGAGATGCCCATAGGGTTTTTTTTTAGAAAGAGATTTTCTTTCTCTTGAGTGAAGAGAAAAGGAAGTGATATACATATGGGATGTGTGTAATTTTTCCTTATGCTTTGGAAGGCACAATTATGATGGGGACACAGTGATTATTTATTTTAATAGAGATTTGACTGGTGTTGGAGAGATTACTTTAAAATGGTGCTAAGTGGTGATGAGTGGTGATGACTGATGTTGTCAATTGGTGATTGCCCTGTGGTGCTGACTGATGATGATTGCTGACTGATGTTGTCAGGTGGTGTCGCCATTGGTGGTGGATGGGTGCCTCGTGTTGAATTTGATGCGTGTGGAAATGTGACAAAATACTGTGGAATGGCAATATTAATGTCATTACTTGAGACATATTTTACGAGATATTTGAGCTATTTCATGGGAGGTTATTTTATAATTATTACAGATAATTATATTATGGAGAATTATTACAATGAATTATGCAGAAGTTTTGTGGTTAATTATTTATAGAGTTTTTGTGACTTTGGAGAATATGTCAGTAGTTCATGGGTGATGAATCTGGCTGAATTTTGGTGAATTGGGCTGAATTTTGCTGAACTTTTGGTGAATTTTGTGCTGAATTTTTGGTGAATGGGCAAGCATTAACATTGGTGATGTCTTTTATACTAATACTGGTGATTTTTTTTATATATATACTAACGTGGGTGTTGTAATGCTATCAAGGGTGTTGTTGTTTTTTTTTTTTAATTTGGGAGGTACTAACAACACATTTTTTTTTCTTTTTTTATGAGTTCAGCAGATAATTCATTGACATCTACGTGAGTCACGGGGATAGTTAACAGTGCCGTTGATTTTTCTTTTTTTCCTTTTTGGATGTTAGCCATCGCTGACATAATTTTTTATCATAGGTGAATTTCAATTTATTTTTTTCTCTCCAGTTTGTGTGAATTTTTTAATATCCAGTTCGTGACTTAGAGTCATTGTTCGGGAACGTGTTTATGATTTCAGTCTTTTGATGCCGCAGAGAGATTTATGGGAGAATTTTTGCATTTTTTTTAATGCATAAGAAATGGCACTACATTTTTTTTCTCTGGATATTTGTGTTCCAGAAGTTGTGGGTTTTTTGCACAATACCTTTGTGGTATTTGTGACAACTTTGCCAGAGATAGGAAACTTGGTTAAGTTTCTAGTGGCTTATGTCGTAGTGCATATGGAGAAGTCTTTGCATAGACACTTTGAATTTGGAGTTTTGTTATAATGAGTTGTAGCACATTGGTGATTTTTTCTAGAATTTCCTGGACAATTTTATTTGCCGAGTTTTTGCCCTTTTTCAGCAGTTATGCTAAACAGAGAGTTTATAGTTTTTGACTATAACATTGAGTTATTCTCTGGAGAATTGGAGGTATATTATTTTGGAGATATAATTTGAGATATAATATATTGGAGGCATAATATTTTGGCCATTTGATATTTTTTTTATTGTGCTGGAGATATAATTTCCACAGTCTAGGCCTATGGTGGTGAGAGCTACGTTTAGTTAAATTATTTTGCAGCCATCTTTGTTGCAAATGGAGACACCTTTTTGAGGAGATATGTGGCAATATTTTTTGTGTGTCAGCTAGGTGGTTTGAGTGCATTTTTTGGAGATGGGGTTTCATTTTTGATTATCCTGTTTGGAGATATATTATTCTTTGGAGACTTGTTTTATTCCACATGGAGTTATTGGTGAAATAGAGGTAAGTATTTTTTATTTGCCGAAAGAGAGGTGAATATTTTTTATTGCTGGAGTGGTGGTTTTATTAACATGTGGTTTTTGGGGAGATAAGAGGGAATATGGTGGTGTGGTTATTAATTAAATGGAGGAAATATTTTCATCACTGGGTGTGTTTGTGTTAAATGGTGTATATATTATATATTATATATATATATATATATTATGTATGGTATATATATATATATATATATATATATATGTGGGTGACATTAATCTTTGGGGGTGACCTTTTTTGTGGTTGTGACTTTTTTTTTCTGGGAGTTTTTTTTGAGCCAAGAGAAGAGTTCTGGGTTCTTTTTGGTTTCGTGACTAATTGGAGGCGAGTGGCATTACTGCATTACGAGTCCTATGGAGATGTTATTTTTGGAGGCATATAATTGCTGAATTGTGAGTTTACCGTGTTTTTTTTTTCCGAATATGATGATAATATATATGTGAGAGTTGTCTTTGAGACAAATTTTGAACACCTTAGATATATCCTGGAGATAATTTTGTGAAATGTGCTTGCGTAGTTTCAGTATAGAATATTTTTTTGAGAGTCATGGGTTTCTGAAGTTGCGAGTCTGACTAGACATTTTTATGCTGCAATTCGAGCACCTGACGTGTCCGCAGGTGGATTTTTTGCTGACAATGCTGTGATGAGTCCGGTGTACTGACTCTTTTCTTCTAGTGGTGATTGCTCAGAGTTTTTGCAATATCTGGAAATGTTGACCATAGCATTTCATGAAAGTACATGTGTAATGGGTTGCTTTCTGGCCATGTCCGATAGCTTGAATAGTTGCGATGGGAAAATTCTGTAACTATGCATATTGCATTTGTTGGGGAAAACGTGGGGTTATGTATATTATGCATATATTATGTGCTTTGTGATGGGGAAGTTTACTTATCATTATCTTTTTTATTTTTATTTTTTTTTCCTTTTCCTACGAGAGATGTAATTTGGGATTGAGCTTTAAATAGCATTTCTTTTTGGATGGGAGATGTAATTTATCGGGGTTGTGATTTACATAAATGGGCGTTTTGAGATTAATTATATGAGCAGTGAGGGGTTTTTGCTGTTAAACATTGGAGATTTTTACTGATTTTGTGGGTTGTTCAAATATTAGAGCTTGAGAGAACATTTTTTTTTGTGATAGTTTTGGGGCTGGGCTTGTTATGTGACTTTTTTTTCTTGGGCTCATTACTTTTTTCTTTTTTTTTACTTGTGAGAATTTGAGTTTGAAATGTGAGTGCAGAAGTCCGTGGAGTTACTGTGAGTTTTGGATTGTGTGTGCTGATGTATGAGTTTGGAGAATTAAGTTAGAGAACTTAGTGTTTTTCTTTGCGGAGTTGTGATAATGACTTATGATTTAGTGGTCATATAAATGGAGTTAATTGGGAGATGTTCAGTTAGTATTTCTGAATTTTTGAGGTCATTATTCGATAGAAGTAGTATGTCTGGGGTTAATTTTCTTTTTTGATTGACCGATGACTTGATTGACATATTTAAACACACCATAATTGTCGTTCCCCGACGCTAGCAAGACGCCCACCAGCCATGCAGAGATGTTGCTGTCGAGTCTACAGAGTTCTACAGTGCTTTTGGGTCTACAGAAGCCGTAAGACGTTTTCCACAAGGAGACGTCTCGCCTTCCTACAGCGTGCTACGTCTGTGCAGGAAGTTGCAGACAAAGAGGGATGTTCAAAAATCCAAAATGACCCAATTGTTTTTGGAGATGAAGCGTGATAGACATTACTTTGTGCTGCCAGAGACATGCAGTTATTGCTATATTTGGTGTTTTGAGCAGGCCAATGTGTGTATAAGCTGTTTTATGTGAGCTATGGCTAGGCAGGGGCTAGTCAGGGTAGTGGCCAAGCTAGAGAAATCTTTTCTGGGATGGTGTGACACTAAGAAGCTTACTTAAGCAGGTCAATGTTTGTATTATGGGTATGTGAGTTCGTGAGGGCTTGTTCAAGGTGCCTTTGAAAACTGGCTGTGACCAGTTATTTGGGGCATTGACGAAGAGTGTGAATTCATGTGTACGTGTATGAACTATGTCCATTCTTAATGGCATGGTTTACCCAAGAACTAGGGAGACAGCTAAGGGAGAAAAGGCAGAATGCAGGGATCCTCTGTGAAAAGTATATTTGTTTCAGTGTTGACATTCCAAGCTGCAATGGGTGAGTTATTATACTTTAGCCAAAGGGATGGCTTGTTGTCTGTTTGTCATTTTGTAAAGATGTTCTATTTCATTTAATCTTTCGACTTTGTCTTTATAATTGTGTGTGCTCACTAGTGTGTTCACCTGTCTTTTAAACAGGTGGTTCTAGTGAGGGGGCCGAGTGTTCTAGTGAGGGGACCGAGTGTCCTAGTGAGGGGACAGAGTGTCCTGTGTGGAGGGAACTATAATATTTTGGAGAAGAGACAATTGGTGTGACTAATTACTGATTGAGACATTTAAATACCGGGGGGTTGTCTGTGAGACTTGAACTATTATCATTCCATTAATTATCCTGTAAGATCCTGAATTATTCAACTAGTACTTTGCTTTGAATAAGCGTATATGTTTTTGTAGCTCCGACTCTAGATTGGTGACCTGATGGAATGGAGAGAGAGAGAGAGAGAGAGAGAGAGAAGGCAATGGCAGTGATCACCTTGAGAGAGAGGTTGAGAGAGAGAGAGAGGGGAGGGACTGAGGGTTACCAGTTCGCCTAACGCTCTGGCTAAACGAATGCCAAATATTAAAATAGTGGGGGGGGCGACGCCCGTTGCTGTTAATATATATATATATTATATATTATATAATATATATATATATAATATATATATATATATATATATATATATATATATATATATATATATTCTATATATAATATATTTTTGGGTGATATATGATTACTGAATAGGATATACTTGGAGGTTATTTATTTCTAATAGAAAACATAGGCTTGTCGTTTCATAGGAATAGTATTCCTATTGTAAGCTAATACTGTAATGGCAGACAACAGTAGTAGCGAAACAACTAAAAAACAAGGAACAACACGACCACGTGGATGAGAGCACACCTATAAAACAAACACACCCTTGGAATAAGCCACAGTTCTGTATGTTGCTGTCTTAGTACTGTTCTGACATGGATTATCTTAGACATGTATATGGTATGCATGTCAACACCAATATTCACTTTATAGCTATTATATAAAATACACACACACACACACACATATTATATATAATATATATATATAATATATATATATATATATATATATATATATATATATATTTTAGTATAAAATAATAGAGATATGCTACAATGAATAATGAATATCTAGGTTTTGCTTATTCATGTTTTATGTCTGCTTGAAGTAAAGGCCGCTCACCTTCCAATTTATAGTGCTATGTTGCCATAATCAAACAGATACACGCACACTCACAAATTTACTATATATATATATATATATATATATAATATATATATATATATATATATATATATATATATATATATATATCATAAATATATAGGATACAGGCAGGGTCCATAAAACTCAACAAGGCCATAGTTTATTCAAACGAAACGTTTCGCACATGTTTCTATTGTGCTTTTTCAATCTGTAATATAACATAAAAATCATTAAAATTTACAAAAAGACATTAAAAAAAATATTAAGAGAAAAAAAAGTTATTATTAAAAACTTTTAAATTAACATTATTTAAAAAGGTTACAGTAAAAAAAGACCCAGTGCTCACCAAACCATTCAGAGGAAAAGGAGAAGAACGAATGACCAAGATTTGACACCACCCTACGACTTCAGTTATGCGAGATAAAGAGGAGAGGCGGAAACGTTAGAGTTTAAAGAAGGAACAAGCCGTTTAATGTATAATGACTCAAGGGTAGTTAAGTAATCACTATGGCTCGTACCACCAATAATGGAGAAATGCTTTTTGTTGACTTCAATTTTACATATAGAGGCATGGTTCTTTATATTAGAAAATTCGGGTTTACTCAGTTTCTGGCCCGTTCTATAACTGTATCCCATGTGGCTACAATATCTCAACTGCAGTAACCTGCGACAAGATCCAACATAAATACCGGGGCATCCCGGGCACTTGAATTTATAAATAATGTTGGACCTCATGAAGGCCTGCAGCTTGTCCTTGTAGTTAAAGAATACACCAATCTTGAGTGGATTGATTGGAATTAATTGAATATTAAGGCATCCAAATTCATGTTCAATTATTTGTTTAATTTTGGTTGCAAAGTTGTTGTCCGAAATAAACGGGATTGTGGCAAATATATTTTCTTTGGGACATTATAAGAGGGTGTTGGATCAGAGAAGTGTTGTGACAACAGCCTGTTAATTACTTTAAAAACCACGTTTTTTGGATAAGAATTCTGTGAAAAAAATTGATTAAAAACAAAATCTCATTATGAAAAAGAGACCAACCTCGAAGATATCGAAGAGCCATATAAACTAGAGTATATATGGAATTTAGTTTAAAATTCTTAAAGCATGAGCTATAGAAGTTATTAGCAAGTCCAGTGTATGTCTTTTTCCGATACACAGATGTTGTAAAATCACCATTATCTCTGCTTACATAATATCCAGAAAGGGTAGACATTGTCGTTTTCTTTTTCCATGGTAAACTTTATATTTCGATGTTGATTATTGATATGTTCCAAAAATATCTCACTTTGCCAAGGCTCCTTGAATAATATAAAAGTGTCATCAACATATCGTCATAACTAGAAAGGTTTAAACATATATGTGGACAATTGTTAAAGGTTAAAAATTGTTTTCTTCTAAAAAAGACATAAAAAAATATTGGCGAAACACAGGCCCCAATTGGGGAGGAGCCCATGGCAACTCCATCGACCTGCGAAAAGAGTTGACCATTAAAAACAAACATTGAGTCTTGCACAGCAAGCTCAAGAAACGTCTTAAAAAGTTGTCTATTAAAACCATGAAACACTGTGTGATCGTCATAAAAAATCTTGTCTAAAATAATGTTGATGGTTTCATTCAGAGGCACATTTGTGAAAAGAGATTCTACATCGAAGCTTGTCATGTGTAGATCACCATCTTGTAAGACTATTTCTTTCTGGAACTCATATCCATTTTTAAGTGAAAATTCGTTGTAAGCAAATTCACTGAGTAATGAGACAAGGTATTTGGATATTGCATAAGAAGGGCTGTTATAGGCTGCCATAATGGGTCTAATAGGGACTCCTTCCTTATGTACCTTAGGGAGTCCATATAATATACTAAAAGAAGAACCTGTCACAAATAGTTTCTGGTACGTAATTTCATCTAAAATACCTTCATTTTTCAATTTTCTCAAAAATCTATTAATTTTGTCTTCTCTTTTGTAAATGTCTAAAAAATTTGGTTCACCATGCGATCGAAATTTAGTGTTATCAGCAAGAATGTTATTAACCTTATCAATATAATCTTGTTTATTTAGTAGTACCACACCTTTTCCTTTGTCTGGTTTACAAATAACCAAACTATCCCGTTTACTTAGTTTCTGCAAGATATTCAAATCCTCTTTCCTGAAGAACGGGGTCCAAGATACTTTTAACTTGGTATAAGTCTTATGTAAAAGAAACGATAACTTTTGTTGTAAACCACTTAAGTCATTGACCAAATTTAAACCCTTGAGTCTCTGAAAAAGCATTTCGAAAGGAAAATAGAAGTCTGCATACTTAGGTCTGTAGGATGGCAAACAAAAATCCAAGCCAAACGAGAGCAAGAACTCTTCTCTTTTAGAGAGAACATAGTTAGAGAAATTAAAAATACAGTAATTCCTGTGATTAAAATTGGGAGTAACAACACCTAAGGCTTTTAGTTTCTTTTGATGTCGTAATTGTACAGAGGAGACAAAATTATTTACAAAATTACAAAAAAGTTTCTGGTACAGAAAACGGTCAATAATAGATAAATATTGATGGCCTTGTGATGTGTTTTATGGACCCTGCTGTATGCCTTTTCATATCGTTCACCTGGAATACGTGATACGTCCGTGATGTTGCATCGGCTTCTTTTCGTCTTTCTCTTTGCATTCAGGCTGAGACTTCGCCGCATTCAACACTTTTCCCAGCTCCTTCGACACCGTTATCCACCAGCGACGCTGACCACTTCGAGGAAGTTGGAGAAATTGACCTTGAAGGAGGAAAAAGCCAGATGTGACTTGGACTTCTTACAGTATTGCCTTCTGAACGAGTACTAAGTTCATCAGATTCAAGCTCTACAAGACATCGTTATATCACACTGAAATTTACCGAAACGCCCTGGACGAGCTACTTAAGAAGGAGATAGAGACGAAGCAAAAGTTTATCGAAAGTACTCATACGATTGTTTGCCAACTACGAGAAACAACTATTTCAATATTTATCTATTATTGACCGTTTTCTACCAGAAACTTTTTGTAATTTTGTAAATAATTTTGTCTCCTCTGTACAATTACGACATCAAAAGAAACTAAAAAGCCTTAGGTGTTGTTACTCCCAATTTTAATCACAGGAATTACTGTATTTTTAATTTCTCTAACTATGCTCTCTAAAAGAGAAGAGTTCTTGCTCTCGTTTGGCTTGGATTTTTGTTTGCCATCCTACAGACCTAAGTATGCAGACTTCTATTACCTTTCGAAATGCTTTTTCAGAGACTCAAGGGTTTAAATTTGGTCAATGACTTAAGTGGTTTACAACAAAAGTTATCGTTTCTTTTACATAAGACTTATACCAAGTTAAAAGTATCTTGGACCCCGTTCTTCAGGAAAGAGGATTTGAATATCTTGCAGAAACTAAGTAAACGGGATAGTTTGGTTATTTGTAAACCAGACAAAGGAAAAGGTGTGGTACTACTAAATAAACAAGATTATATTGATAAGGTTAATAACATTCTTTGCTGATAACACTAAATTTCGATCGCATGGTGAACACAAATTTTTTAGACATTACAAAAGAGAAGACAAAATTAATAGATTTTTTGAGAAAATTGAAAAATGAAGGTATTTTAGATGAAAATTACGTACCAGAAACTATTTGTGACAGGTTCTTCTTTTAGTATATTATAGGACTCCCTAAGGTACATAAGGAAGGAGTCCCTATTAGACCCATTATGGCAGCCTATAACAGCCCTTCTTATGCAATATCCAAATACCTTGTCTCATTACTCAGTGAATTTGCTTACAACGAATTTTCACTTAAAAATGGATATGAGTTCCAGAAAGAAATAGTCTTACAAGATGGTGATCTACACATGACAAGCTTCGATGTAGAATCTCTTTTCACAAAGTGCCTCTGAATGAAACCATCAACATTATTTTAGACAAGATTTTTTATGACGATCACACAGTGTTTCATGGTTTTAATAGACAACTTTTTTAAGACGTTTCTTGAGCTTGCTGTGCAAGACTCAATGTTTGTTTTTTTTAATGGTCAACTCTTTTCGCAGGTCGATGGAGTTGCCATGGGCTCCCCATTGGGGCCTGTGTTCGCCAATATTTTATGTCTTTTTTAGAAGAA
>NC_087211.1:17095600-17100600 GCF_015104395.2 Macrobrachium nipponense | reverse complement strand
TATGGACAGAGTCAATAGAATGCCAGCATAATAAACTAACCCAAGAGGGCTCCAAAGGGAAGTCAGCCTCCTGAGAGAGAGAGAGAGAGAGAGAGAGAGAGAGAGAGAGAGAGAGAGAGAGAGAGAGAATTAATGTTTAAGTGCTCGACAACGTGTGAACTCATTCAAGCATCAAGTAAAATCTCCCTCCCTCTCTCTCTCTCTCTCTCTCTCTCTCTCTCTCTCTAGCTCTCTCTCTGTCTGTCTGTCTGTCTCTATGTCTCTCTCTCTCTCTCTCTCTCTGCAGAGATTACTCTTTTTTCACGCAATTTATCTCTCTCTCTCTCTCTCTCTCTCTCTCTCTCTCTCTCTCTCTCTCTCTCTATTTACACCGTCCTAAATCGGATGGCAGTCTTCCTACGGTAAAGGAAAAGGGGGAGGGGTGGGGGTGGGGGTGGGGGTGGGGGTGGGGGTGGGGGTGGGGTTAGCGGTTCGATAGGAACATCCGAATGGGAACCAGAATGGTATTCGGAAACTGTCGAAGCTAATACTAGAATGTAAAAGGGAAGGGAAGGGAGGCAATAAACTGTTCCACAAACAAGAGATCTCATTTTAGACTTTTCCATAAGGCTTTCCTACGCCACCCCCCCCCTCCCCTCCCCCCCATCAAGAACAACAACAACAACAACAACAACAAAGTATAAGTCGTAGGCTTACTCTCCGAGTAAGTGAAAAGGGGTGGAAGAGTTTAAATCATTTTTTTATCTGATATAACTGAATACTCTTTTCCTTTTGATAGAGTTTTGTATGAAGCTAAAACATACACACATCATAAATATGAACATGCATAATATATGCATATATAATATATATAAGATATATATTATAGATATATATATATATATATATATATATATATATATATATACATATATATATATTGTGAGTTTTGGGGTTTGTAAACTTTACGAAAGTTTAGGTTTTACTCACACACACACACACACACACATATATATATATATATATATATATATATATTTTATAGATATATATATATATATATATATATATATATATATATATGCACGCACGCACACACACACACACACACAACACACACACCACACACACATATATATATATATGTATATATCCTATATATATATATATATATATATATCATATATAATATATATATATATATATAATACCACATATATATAGATATATATATATATGTTTGTGTGTGTGTGTGTGTGTGTAGTAACATAAACATTCGTAAAAGTTTCAAAAACCCCTCTCACAATATAAAAAGTTGTTAAAAACACAAGCGTTCTTCTTCACTGCAAACATTTTCCTCCTTCGATGTTTATTTTTCTACCGACACTAAATGTTCCGAAAAAAAAAAAAAAACAAAAACAAAAATAAAAAAAGGAACGTGAGAATATTTAATTTGAATTCCAGGGCACTTGGACGCTGCCATGACACCTCGTGATCGCTTGGGAAACAACATTGTTGACGCTGCCATTTTCTGCTTCTTTCACACCTCTTGACGCGTGAAGAGAGAGAGAGAGAGAGAGAGAGAGAGAGATAGAGAGAGAGAGCCGGTTTCCCTATAGTTTCACCATTGTTTATTCCATGTGAATAATTCCATTTTCTCTCGCCCGTTGTGTTCATAGCGATGTTTTTTCTCGACCTCGCTCCGTTTGGGACTTTCATTTCAGCTTTTCTTTCACTTTCCCTTTTTTTATTCGTTCGCTGCTGCAGCTTCGGTGAATTGCTGAATGAAATTGCTCGCCCATTCAATTGTCGATACCTGCAGCCAATTCCAGGCGACGCCAAAGAGAGCTAAACCTAATTAGTCTTTCTCTCTACTCTCATGGTAGGGGCAGAACAGCGAGTGTCCCGTCATTGGATATCAGGGGGGAAGAAGTTTCATTTGCTGATAAGTCGATTCTTTCATACGGAACAAGCCCACCAAAGGGGCCATTGACCGGCAATTCAAACTTCCAAAGAATATAATGGTGTTCTCTTTAAACAAGTAACAGAAGTAATGACACTTATTAAAAAAGAATTAACAAACCAACATAATAAATCCACAGATATAAATGTAAGTAAAATAATAAAGAAACGCCCTTTGCAGACGTCCTCCAGTTATGTGGACGATGACGCTGCCTTCAAATTTTGAACCATTTCTTTTCGCTATGACCCAGTCACGAAATCCGGGAACTTGCCCTAATTTCTGTGACGGTGTTAGGTCACGTCACCTCTCTCTCTCTCTCTCTCTCTCTCTCTCTCTCTCTCTCTCTCTCTCTCTCTGACAATTTTCTTCGCGACAAAGAAGTGACGGAATCAGAGGCAATTTTCGGCCTCGCGTAAACTTTTAAACTTTCGCATCGCTTCGCCTCTTGAAAATCGTCAGACCAGACGCCATCATCTCTCGGAAGATCAGCAATATCCGCTGGGTAACTTCTCGGGACGGGACATCAAGAAGCAACTGGAAACAGCTGATGGAAAAGTGCTTTCGTCCAGCCTCCTCTGCGGACGGTTCGAAACTTCTCCTTCATGCGATGCTGAGATTGTCTATCCTCTTGAGGCCCAGTGAGAGAAGAGGCGAATATATTCTCTCTCTCTCTCTCTCTCTCTCTCTCTCTCTCTCTCTCTCTCTCTCTCTCTCTCTCTCTTCTCTCTCTCTCTCGGCTCTCTCTCTCTCTCTCTCCCTCTCTCTCTCTCTCTATATATATATATATATATATATATATATATATATATATATATATATTATATATATATATATATATATATATATATATATCATTAACACGGTCAAAAGTCTGACTAATTCCAGCCCAGTTAGAGAGGCTGAAGATCTCGAATGCCTATTTGATTCTACCCTATAAGAGAGGTTGAAAGACTCAGAAGCCTAACTAATTCCAGCCCAGTTAGAGAGGTTGAAAGGATCAAAAGCCCAATTGATTAAAGCCCAGTTAGAGAGGTTGTAAAGCCCAAAAGCCCGATTGATTCCAGCCTCGTTAGAAAGGTTGAAGAGCTCAAAATCCTAACTGATTCCAGCCCAGTTCGAGAGGTTGAAGAGCTCAAAATCATAACTGATTTCAGCCCAGTTAGAGAGGTTGAAGAGCTCAAAGTCCTAAATGATCCAGCCCAGATAGAGAGGTTGAAGAGCTCAAAATCATAACTGATTTCCGCCCTTCAGGGAGGTTGAAAGGTCCCCCTCCCCAAGCCCGGATAAATAGGGAGGGTTGGGTGTCAGGAAGGGCATCCGGCTGTAAAAATCTGTGCCAAAACCAAAAATGGAATGAGTCGAAATATGGAAAGAGGTAATGCTAGGGCGTACTCCGTAAACGACGTACAGAGACATCGCCCTAACTCTGTGGTAAGGCGAGGGCTACTGCATCAGGAGCGGTGCTGCAGCTAAAGAAGCGAGCTCACATTGGGTTCAGAGTATGTCAGCTAAATGTTGGGTCCATGACTGGGAGAGGTAGAGAATTGGCTGACTTGATGAGAGAAAAGAAAGTAGATGTTGTGTGTGTGCAAGAAACGCGGTGGAAAGGAAATAAAGCTAAAAAAAAGAGTTGGGAGATGGATATAAGCTATATTATATGGGAGCAAATAAACAAGGTAGAAATGGAGTTGGCATAGTACTGTCTAGTGAACTAAAGAAACTCGGTAATAGAAGTGCATAGAAAGAATGACCGTATCATCAGATTGAAGATATGTTTTGGAGGAGAGATTCTGAATATTATAAGCGCATATGCACCACAAGTTGGTTGCACAGAAGAAGAGAAGGGAAATTTCTGGAGAGACATGGATGGAATAATGCAAGAACTGGAAGAGCATGAGAGGGTGATAGTTGGGGCAGATTTTGAATGGCCATGTCGGAAGTGAAATGAGGCTATTGGGTGGGTGCATGGGGGCCATGGAATTGGGGAGAGAAACCCAGAAGGAGAGAGTGTAGTGGACTTTGCTGTGTCATTCGACATGGCAATAGTAAACACATTCTTTGAGAAGAAAAGGGAACACCTAATAACATATAGGAGTGGGGGAAGATTCTCCCAGAGATTTCGATAGATTATTTCTTGGTATAAAGGATAAATTGGTGGAGGTCAAGAACTGCAAGTTATTCCAGGCGACCATGTAGCCCCCAACACAGGCTGCTATGTATGGACTTGAAGTTGAAAAGGAAAGAAAACCAAAGCTAAAGGGATAAGGAAAATTAAATGGTACGAAATTACAGAAGGAAGGGGATAAGAAGAGAGAGTTTAAGAGGAGGGTTTTGGAGGATATTGATATAGGGATTGAAGATGTTCAAGAATGGTGGGCACGAAATGCAGCAGTAATAAGAAGGCATGGAAAGGAGCTGCTAGGAGAGACATTCTGGTATCATATGGGAAGAAAAGGAGAGTTTTGTTGGTGGGGGGATGAAGACATTGAGAAAGTAGTAAAAGATAAGAAGGAGGCAAAGAAAAGATGGGAAGAGTCACAGTCAGTGGAAGACAGAAAATAGGTACAGAGAGAAAAAACAAGGTGGTGAAAAAGGTGGTAGCCCAAGACTAAAGCAAAGTCGTATGATGATGTGTATAATGAGCTGGGGACAAAGGAAGGATTAAAGAAGATGATCAAGCTATCAAAGGCTAGAAATAAGAGCACAAAAGATATAACACATATCAAACAAATAAAGGATCAAGAGGGTGTAGTGCTTAGAAAGGAGGAAGACATTGTGAAGAGATGGAAAGAATATTTCGAACAGTTGTTAAATGAAGAAAATAATAGACTAATAAGAGAGGATGGGCAAGTGAACATTGGCATGGTAATGAGGTTTTCTAGGCAAGAGGTACTAAATGCACTGAAGAAGATGAAGAATGGGAAGGCAACCGGACCAGACATGATCCCGGTGGAGGCATGGAAAGCATTAGGAGATGAAGGAGTGGATATACTGTACGATCTTATGATAAAGATCCTTGAACAGGAAAAGATACCAAATGAGTGGCGTTGGGAAAAGT
>NC_087211.1:17080600-17090600 GCF_015104395.2 Macrobrachium nipponense | reverse complement strand
ATTGTTTTAGTTTTTTTTTTTTCTTTTTTTATGAGTTCAGCAGATAATTGCTTGACATCTAGGAGTTATGGGAGATTTGATTTTACCGGGAGATGTAATTTTTCAAGGGTTGTTGTTACTTAAGTATTGGGATTTGACATTAAGTCTCATTGTGATTAATTATTGAGCAGTAAAGGGGTTTTTGATGTTAAAAGTTGGAGATTTTTGCTGATTTTGTGGGTTGTCAGAACTTGAGAGAACATTTTGGGTCTGGGTAGTTACGAGATACATTCTTTTCTTTCTTGAGCTTATTACGATTTTGTCTTCTTTTTTTTTTCTCTGTGAGCACATTCGAGTTCGAAATGTGAGTGCAGAATCCGTGGAGTTGCTGTGATTTCTGAGTTGTGTGTGTGCTGATGTGCGAGTTTGGAGAATTGAGTTGGAGAACTTGATGTTTTTTTTTTCTTAGAGAGTTGTGATAATGACTTATCATTTTAGTAGTCATATTTGAGGGAGTTAATTGGGAGACGTTCAGTTAGTATTTCTGACCTTTTTGAGATCATTGTTTGATAGAGGTAGTATGTTTGGGTTAATTTTCTTAGATTGACCAAAGACTTGACTGACATACTAACACACACCCAAAAAGTCGTTCCCCGACACCAGCAAGACGTCCACCAGCCGTGAAGAGAGGTTGCTGCCATGTTGTCCAGGGTGATTACAAGTATTTCCATGATGGGTGATCGAGAGAATTCTACAGCGTGTTTTTTGGGGATCTACAAGAAGCCGTGAGAGTCTTCTACGATGAGGGAGGCATTCCGTCTTCCTACAGTTGCTACAGCCTGCTATAGCCTGTTGCTGTCTGTTTCAGCTAGTTGCAGACAAGCGAAGAGGGATATTCAAGAATCCTAATGCAGAAAATATGAGAGAAAATGCGTTTTGTGTTATTGGGAGATTAAAGCTTGATAAGACTTTATTTTATAATGCCAGAGACGTGCAGTTTTTCTTATATTTTATTTTAAGCCGGCCAGTGTTTTGTGTTTTAAGCAATTTTGCTAGGCGGGGGCTAGCAATTATAGGTGGCCGAGCTATCTGTAAGATATGGGTTTTGATAATAATATATTGTTCGTGCATTCTCTGTAACCTATGGAATGTGGAGGACAGTGCGGAGGTAACGACCTGAGGGTAGCTGATCAATGAGATTCTAGGGGATGGCGTGAGATAAAAATGCTTAGTTCAGGAAGTCAATGTACGACAGTTTATGAACTCTTCCCAAGTGATTTTGTGAAACTAGATGCAGCTAGACCGCGAGGCGTTGTCGAAGTGTGCATTCGTATGTGCGTGTGTGCCTCTTCTATTCATAATGTATCACTAGCCAAGTCTATGGGAAGACTTGCACAGACATTCGGGGGAGAAGGCGAAGCCATGATGGGCAGGATGCCCAAAGTGTTTTTATTTATCAGTGAGTGATCTTCCTCCGGTTTGGAATGGGTAAATGTTACCTTTACTTTAGCCAAAGGGATGACTTGTTTGATATCTTGTAAGATGTTCCATTTATTAACTTTTGTCTTTAAACTTGTGTGTGTACTTACCAAGATGTGTTCTGTATCTTTGGCAGACGGATCTGGAAATACCGGGGGACAGAGTTCCCAGGGAGAGGTGTGGACTTTTGGGTGACTTGACAATGTTAGTCTGTAAGACTGGATTACTTAGTTAATTGATTTAATTATTCTTGTAAATAAACGTTATGTTATGATGCAACTCTCTCATTTTCATTACCTGTTAGAATGGAGTGAGAGAGAGAGAGAGAGAGAGAGAGAGAGAGAGAGAGAGAGAGGAGAGAGAGAGGGTGATTCCTTAGAGAGAGAGGGAGAGGAGTAGAGAGAGAGAGAGAGAGAGAGAGAGAGAGGGTGATTCCTTGGAAAGAGAGAGAGAGAGAGATAGGGGTCTGCCTTCCGTTTCGTGTCCACGCTTACCTTATGAATACTGGGGGGCTCTTCCCCCATGTTATATATATATATATATATATATATATATAATATATATATATATATATATCTATATATTATATATATAACATATATTATTATATATATACGTATATATTATAATATATATATTTTTTTTAATGTGTGTGTGTGTGTTCTACATATAGTTATTGTTCCCTTCTGTATACTAATTAGTGCAGTCAAATTATTAGCAAGAAAAGAAATTATAGGACAGGTAACTATAATCAGTTGTTGAAACTGTCTTAGTCATTATAATACAATATGAAATTAGTATCCTTGTTAAGTCAGGCATCACTTTGAACACGAATATATAATTAGAGGTCACTGGTCGTATATAGAGACGAAAACAATGAGTGAATTTTTTTTATTTTTTATTTATTTATTTATCTATCTTTTTTTTTTTTTGAGAGAGAGAGAAACATCATCCTTGCAGTTTCCTTTCCTAGGCGCAGAAGCAAACAGATGATTGGATGGAAGGGTCGATTGACTCTGGGTATTGAACCAGTCCATCTCATCAGGCGTAGGGAAATGAGGCGGAATTTCCTACGCTCTGCCTTTTCTCTCTCTCGCGAATCTTCGAATAAAAAAAAGCTATTGGCGCATTTTTTTTTTTTATTTTTTTATTTTATGAAAGTTTTTTATTCATGCTTTCCAATGTTCAGGCAAATATTGTGTGCTATCTGTATTTCATCTAAATCTGTCTGTGGAAATTATTATTATTATTATTATTATTATTATTATTATTATTATTATTATTATTATTATTATTATTCAGAAGATGAACCCTATTCATATGGAACAAACCTACCAAAAGGTCCACTGACTTGAAATTCAAGCTTCCAAAGTATCTGGTGTTTTTTTATTAGAAAGAAATAAGAAAAGAGAACTTAAAGGGGAATACAGAGAGAAAATGCAGGAAAAAATATCAGCGCCTCAGTGGCTTGGTCGATATGGTGTTGGCGTACCACCTCGGTTGCTGCGAGTTCGATCCTCGGACATTCCACTGAGGGGTGAGAGATGCGTATTTCTGGTGATAGAAGTTCACTCTCGACGTAGTTCGGAAGTCACGTAAAGCCGTTGGTCCCGTTGCTGAATAATCACTGGTTCCATGCAACGTAAAAACACCATACAAACAAACAACAAACAAACAAGGAAAAAATATCAATTCCTCCACATAAGAAAACGGAATGATAGTATGTAAAGAAAACGGTGGAAATATAGGAAAATTCTCAGCTCCTCCACATACTAATCGACCCTTTTTCTTTAAGCTGATATAACCGTTTAAACTGGAATAAGTTCGGAAAGATTCCAGGAATCTTACATTAGTTTTCGCCAGGCAGGCTCCAGTGGACACAAAAAATAACGGCAGCATTTATTGGTTGATCGGTTACCCGGCCGTGCTGAAAATTAATTAGAAAGCGGGGTTGCCGTTAAGTAGAAAAACGTTAATTAACTAATTACCCCGTTACTCAGGCAAATATTTCGAATATTCCATCTCTCTACTTAATAAAGCTTCACAAACTTTTGCAACACTGCCCTTTTTATCATATTAATAGCGATATTTTGAAGAAGTTACTCAGATTTAAATTTAGTTTTGATTTATTTCTCATTTTTATTTCCTTTTATTTGAATCCAATTTATTCAATTTCCCATTACCTTCTGTTACTTCCTTATCACGAACACCATAATATTATTTGGAAGCTTCAATTTCATAAATTGGGGTTATCTTCATCTAATAATAATAATAATAATAATAATAATAATAATAATAATAATAATAATAATAATAATAATAATAATAATAATAATAATAATAATAATATTTTGTTAAAGATGATGGCAGCATCAGTGGAATTGATTTTATATATGGTCTTTTTCAATGAACCGATGATACGGTTGGAAACGTTGGAATTCCGTTACGCCCTTAGACTAAGATTTGTTAACCGCTTTTGTTATCATATCAATAAATTAGTATTTTTAGAAAACATTTCTTTAACCAAGATATGAACATCGGCCAGCTATTAGCAAATATCAGCCCTGATGAGAAGAGAATAATATGAAGAATTGAAAAAGACCATATATAAAATCAATTCCACTGATGCTGCCATCATCTTTAACAAAACATGTTTAAGAGAGGGTCTCCTACCTTCAAATAATAATAATAATATAA
This sequence comes from Macrobrachium nipponense, assembly GCF_015104395.2. Taxonomy (NCBI): domain Eukaryota; kingdom Metazoa; phylum Arthropoda; class Malacostraca; order Decapoda; family Palaemonidae; genus Macrobrachium; species Macrobrachium nipponense. The sequence continues at coordinate 17,086,445 of NC_087211.1, read as the reverse complement.
TAATAATAATAATAAATAATAATAATAATAATAATAATAATAATAATAATAATAATACTGTTAAAAAGAATGGCAGAATTAAGCGAGTTGATTTTATATATTGTTTTTTCTATTTTCCTTACAATTCGCTTCTCAGGCTCAGCGATGTTTCTGAGTAACTGACCAATATTCATATTGGGAATTTTCAAAAAATTATAAATGCTGAAGGTAATCTTTTATTATACAGGATATCAGGTCCAGGTAAAGCAGGGGTCGTCGTCAGTGCCGGTATTATTCCGTAGGCGTAGTTCAGTTCGGGGCATAATAATAATAATAATAATAATAATAATAATAATAAAATAATAATAATAATAATAATAATAATAATAATAATAATAATAATGAACAAACTATTCGGAACTAACCAGAAAAGACTATACAGCCAACTAACAGGGGAAGACAACCACCAAGAAATTCCTGAAGCCGAACCAAGTAAGAGACTCTGGGAAACATATGGAGCTATCCGGTATCACACAACAAACATGCAACATGGCTCCGGAAGTCAAGGAAGAAGAAACAGGGAGAATAAAAAAAACAAAGATCACAGCGATCACGTCAGACACAGTCAGACACCAACTACGGAAAATGCCAAACTGGAAAGCCCCAGGTCCCGATGAAGTCCATGGATACTGGCTCAAAAACTTCAAGGCCCTACACCCACGAATAGCAGAACAACTCCAGCATTGTATCTCAAATCACCATGCACCCAAATGGATGACCACAGGAAGAACATCATTAGTACAAAAAGACAAGAGTAAGGGAAATATAGCCAGTAACTACAGGCCTATCACTTGCATACCAATAATGTTGAAGTTACTAACAGGTATCATCAGTGAAAGGCTATACAACTACCTAGAGGAGACAAACACCATCCCCCACCAACAGAAAGGCTGCAGAAGGAAGTGTAGGGGCACAAAAGACCAGCTCCTGATAGGCAAAATGGTAATGAAGAACAGTAGGAGAAGGAAAACCAACCTAAGCATGGCATGAATAGACTATAAGAAAGCCTTCGACATGATACCACACACATGGCTAATAGAATGCCTGAAAATATATGGGGCACAGGATAACACCATCAGCTTCCTCAAAAATACAATGCGCAACTGGAATACAATACTTACAAGCTCTGGAAAAAGACTAGCAGAGGTTAATATCAGGAGAGGGATCTTCCAGGGCGACTCATTGTCCCCACTACTCTTTGTAGTAGCCATGATTCCCATGACAAAGTACTACAGAAGATGGATGCCGGGTACCAACTCAAGAAAAGAGGCAACAGAATCAACCATCTGATGTTCATGGACGACATCAAGCTGTATGGTAAGAGCATCAAGGAAATAGATACCCCAATCCAGACTGTAAGGATTGTATCTGGGGACATCAGGATGGAGTTTGGAATAGAAAAATGCGCCTTAGTCAACATACAAAAAGGCAAAGTAACGAGAACTGAAGGGATAAAGCTACCAGATGGGAGCAACATCAAACACATAGAAGAGACAGGATACAAATACCTGGGAATAATGGAAGGAGGGGATATAAAACACCAAGAGATGAAGGACACGATCAGGAAAGAAATATATGCAGAGACTCAAGGGCGATACTCAAGTCAAAACTCAACGCCGGAAATATGATAAAAGCCATAAAAACATGGGCAGTGCCAGTAATCAGATACAGTGCAGGAATAGTGGGAATGGACGAAGGCAGAACTCTGCAGCATAGATCAGAAAACAGGAAACATATGACAATACACAAAGCACTACACCCAAGAGCAAATACAGACAGACTATACATAACACGAAAGGAAGGAGGGAGAGGACTACTAAGTATAGAGGACTGCGTCAACATCGAGAACAGAGCACTGGGGCAATATCTGAAAAACCAGTGAAGACGAGTGGCATAAAGAGTGCATGGGAAGAAGGACTAATAAAAGTAGACGAAGACCCAGAAATATACAGAGACAGGAGAATGACAGACAGAACAGAGGACTGGCACAACAAACCAATGCACGGAAAATACATGGAGACGGACTAAAGAACTAGCCAGCGATGCACATGGCAATGGCTAGACAATGGCTACAGAGGGAGAGCTAAAGAAGGAAACTGAAGGAATGATAACAGCGGCACAAGATCAGGCCCTAAGAACCAGATATATTCAAAGAACGATAGATGGAAATAACATCTCTCCCATATGTAGGAAGTGCAATACGAAAAATGAAACCATAAACCACATAGCAAGCGAATGCCCGGCACTGGCACAGAACCAGTACAAAAAGAGGCATGATTCAGTAGCAAAAGTCCTCCACTGGAGCCTGTGCAAGAAACATCAGCTACCTTGCAGTAATAAGTGGTACGAGCACCAACCTGAGGGAGTGATAGAAATCGATCAGGTAAAGATCCTCTGGGACTATGGTATCAGAACGGATAGGGTGATACGTGCAAATAGACCAAACGTGACGTTGATTGACAAAGTCAAGAAGAAAGTATCACTCATTGATGTCGCAATACCATGGGACACCAGAGTTGAAGAGAAAGAGAGGGAAAAAAAATGGATAAGTATCAAGATCTGAAAATAGAAATAAAGAAGGATATGGGATATGCCAGTGGAAATTGTACCCATAATCATAGGAGCACTAGGCACGATCCCAAGATCCCTGAAAAGGAATGTAGAAAAACTAGAGGCTGAAGTAGCTGCAGGGACTCATGCAGAAGAGTGGTGATCCTAGAAACGGCGCACATAGTAAGAAAAGTGATGGACTCCTAAGGAGGCAGGATGCAACCCGGAACCCCACACTATAAATACCACCCAGTCGAATTAGAGGACTGTGATAGAGCAAAAAAAAAAAAAAAAAAAAAAAAAAAATAATAATAATAATAATAATAATAATAATAATAATAATAATAATAATAATAATAATAATAATAATAATAATGATTATTATTATTAGTAGTAGTATTATTGTTGTTGTTGTTGTTGATTGGTATTTTGGCTGACGATAAATGGCGTGATTGAAATGGTTCCATGCCATTAAAAATTTATTATAACATTTTCGTCTTCATATCTCCAATATAATTCTCGTTTTGTTTTCATGATTAGAAAAACGTTATCTCAATTTATCTTTCTGTTAAAGTTACCATTCATAAATAGAAACGCTTAGTAACATTCTTCCAAATCTCCCAGATTAATAACTATATATTAAAGGACCTCCATGAACGAAGGACACCCATTAAGGATTTTTTCTGAAAGGGAAAAGGGAGGAAGAGGAGGAGGAAGTCATCAAAGTGAAAACATATTTTTCTGTTGTTCGGTTGAGCGAGCAAGACATCGATACCTCCCATCAATTAAATCTCTGGGAGAAGGAATTACTATTAAGGATTTTTAGCGATTTCCTTCTTTGCTGTTCAGTCCGGCTTGAATTTCCGCCAGAGAAATCCAGTTGATTGGTGATGATTCTAGAATTCAAAATATTTACGATGGAAAGTGTCGGATCCTTTAAGTTATTCTGTATAGATGGGTTGAATTCTCTTGATCTGTTCTGCCTGAAATACTCAAAGGTAATAATCCAACTTGCTCTCTTCAAGATCGACAACTCCTCTCTCTCTCTCTCTCTCTCTCTGGGAACTTCTTGGATATTACTCAAGAAACCGGATCTTATCTTGAGAATTTTGCATTTTCTTCGTGCTTCGAGAAAAATTTTCTCTCTCTCTCTCTCTCTCTCTCTCTCTCTCTCTCTCTCTCTCTTCTCTGGGAGAGCTTCTTGGATATTAATTCAAGAACCCGGATCTCATTATAAGAATTTTGCACTATTCTTTGTTCATCGAGAAGAATCTCTCTCTCTTTTACGAACTTCTAGGATATTACCTCAAGAACCCAGATCTTATCTTAAGGAATTTTGCCTTTGTCTTCGTATAAAGAGATAAGGGTCTGATCGGACACCGCTTCCTTCGCTTGAAATGGTAAAATTAAGCGCTACTGCAAAGGTTCCTTTTTGTTAAAATTCTCCATTTACCTGGAGACTTGGAGAATTCAATGCTGCCTCCAGTAAGTAGTTATCTATAATCCTGGAGACTTCAATGCTGCCTCCAGTAAGTAGTTATCCAAATTCTTGGAGGCTCCAATGCTGATCTCCAGTAAGTAGTTATCTATATTCCTTTATCCCTGTTGTTTCATGAAAATGGTGTGGTAACATGCAGCTCTGAGAATGAAAGCCAATCTTCCTTTTAACAACGGTCGTTGATGGTCAAACTATTGGATGCCAATGCTCATATTTTTTAACCACTTCTGTAGACAATATTTTAATGATATATGAATAATAGTTCACATTATCAGTAAAATGAGTTGTTAATTAAACAGGAAAATAGTGTAGTAACTGGATATGATCCTTACCATTGCTATTTTTATTACTCTGTTACTATACTATTTTTCTATTTGTTTAATAAATACTCATTTCACTGGTAATGTGACCTATTATTTGTATATCATTTACATATTGACTACAGTAGCCATTAGAAAATATGAGCATTGGCGTCCAATAGCTCGACCATTCACGTCCGTCGTTACAAGACAAACAGGCTTCATTGCGGTGTTAGTAGACCATTTTCATGAAACATAAAGGGGCGGGTGGAGGAACACTTTGAGGCAACTGTTCCACGTGGCCAATAATGGTTAGCTCCTACTGTTACCTTTGATAAATGGTTATCGTTTCTAAATGACAACAGGTTTTCCAGTGAGGACTTACAACAGAGTATCTCATTTCCATTCTCGGAGTTCTCATTTCTGATTAGATCACGCCAGCCAGATATTCCCTTCCCTCATTTTCACGGATGAATTTCTCATTCACCAAGCGTCAGTCAGTGTCAGTGGTCAGTGCCATTTTACCCTCCCTCTTCATCGGCATCGGTCAGCGCTTGAGATTTGTGAAATGGCTAAACAAATGTACGGTTGAATTCCTTGCAGAATTTCTTTGTATTCCATATGGAGTTTCTTCGCATTCTATACGGACTTTCATTAAATTCCATACGAAATTTCATTGAATTTCTAACAGAATTTATTGAATTCCATATGGAATTTCTTGAATTCCATATGGAATTTTTTTGATTCCGGAAATTTTTTGAATTCCATACACAATTTCTTTGCGTTCCATATGGAATTTCATTGAATTCCATACAGAATTTTAATAAATATTTAGGGAATTTTATTGAAATCCATAAGGAATTTTATTAAATTCCATACAAAATTTAATGGAATTCGAAACGGAATTTCTTTGCGTTCTATATGGAATTTCATGGTGTGGAATTTCCTCCCATTCTATACATATTTTCATTGAATTCCATACGGAGTTTTTTGGATTCCATACGAAAATTTATTCAAATCTATACGGAATTTCATTCAAATCCATGTGGAATTTCATGGAATTCCACACGTAATTTTCTTTGAACTTTCTTTGAATTTCTTTGCATTCCACATGAAGTCACTCCAGCGACTGACAGGATATGAAAAAAAAAGTCACATTTTCATTACTGTTTTTTTTCTGTTTTTTACTAGTGTAAATATTAAAATCTGACAAATATGCAATAGCGTTGCTCGACATTAGCTCCGTTTTATTTTTCTTGGCAAAGATTTATAGAGATTTATTATTTACGATGAAGACGTTCATGTCTTGACTTGGTATTATTACTGTTACTTTTATGATAGGATATATTTTTCCGTGTCTAGATTATTTTGTTTTGCGGAATCAAATAAGGAATGTCTTGTTTAGATATTGCTAATGAGATAAAGTAACTGTATTTCCCCTTTGTAATTCTCTTTATTG
>NC_087211.1:17063400-17080100 GCF_015104395.2 Macrobrachium nipponense | reverse complement strand
CAATAAAGAGAATTATCAAAGAAATACAGACGGTTGGATTTGAGATAGGAGTTGGATTACACCAGGGGTCAGCACTTAGCCCATTCATCTTCAACATCGTGATGGATGTAATGACCAGGGATATTAGAGAAGCAGTGCCATGGTGCATATTATACGCGGATGACATTGTGTTGTGTTCAGAGGGGAAGGAGGAGTTGGAGGGGAGGTTGGAGAGGTGGAGAGCAGCACTTGAGGAGAGAGGAATGAGAATAAGCAGATCAAAAACCGAATATATGTGTTCTAGTATTACTGAGGACGGTGGAAGTAGCATAAGATTGGGTGGGGAAGAAATAAAGAAAGTACAGAAGTTCAAGTACTTAGGGTCCGTATTGGAGGATAGTGGAAGCATGGACCAAGAGGTGAGACACCGAATTCAGGCAGGATGGAATAACTGGAGGTCTGCATCAGGGGTCCTCTGTGACAAGAAAGTCCCTCTGAAATTGAAAGGAAAGTTCCATAGGACGGTGGTCAGACCAGCAATGTTATATGGAACAGAAACGGCAAGTATGAGGAAAACAGAGGAGAAGAAGATGGATGTAGCAGAAATGAGAATGTTGAGATGGATGTCGGGAGTAACAAGGGAAGATAGGATTAGAAATGAGTATATAAGAGGATCAACAAAGGTAGCTGAAATATCGAAGAAAATACAGGAAGGAAGGCTTCGATGGTATGGACACCTGTTACGAAGGGAGGAACGTCATGTTGGAAGACATACGATGGAAATGGAAGTGCGGGGTAGAAGGAAGAAGGGAAGACCAAGAAAGAGATGGCGTGATTGTGTAAGGGAAGATATGGAATTGAAAGGTATAAATGAGAACGAGGCACAAGACAGAAATCGATGGAGACGACTCATTCGTAATGGCGACCCCATATAAAAATGGGTTTAAGCTAGGAAGAAGATCAAAGAAATACAGTTACTTTTATCCTCATTAGCAATATCTAAACAAGACATTCCTTATTTGATTCCGCAAAACAAAATAATCTAGACACGGAAAAATATATCCTATCATAAAAGTAACAGTAATAATACCAAGTCAAGACATGAACGTCTTCATCGTAAATAATAAATCTCTATAAATCTTTGCCAAGAAAAATAAAACGGAGCTAATGTCGAGCAACGCTATTGCATATTTGTCAGATTTTAATATTGACACTAGTAAAAAACAGAAAAAAAAACAGTAATGAAAATGTGACTTTTTTTTCATATCCTGTCAGTCGCTGGAGTGACTTCATGTGGAATGCAAAGAAATTCAAAGAAAGTTCAAAGAAAATTACGCGTGGAATTCCATGAAATTCCATATGGATTTGAATGAAATTCCGTATAGATTTGAATAAATTTTCGTATGGAATCCAAAAAACTCCGTATGGAATTCAATGAAAATATGTATAGAATGAGAGGAAATTCCACACCATGAAATTCCATATAGAACGCAAAGAAATTCCGTTTGGAATTCCATTAAATTTTGTATGGAATTTAATAAAATTCCTTATGGATTTCAATAAAATTCCGTAAATATTTATTAAAATTCTGTATGGAATTCAATGAAATTCCATATGGAACGCAAAGAAATTGTGTATGGAATTCAAAAAATTCCATATGGAATGCAAAGAAATTCTATATGGAATTCAAGAAATTCCATATGGAATTCAATAAATTCTGTTAGAAATTCAATGAAAGTCCGTATAGAATGCGAAGAAACTCCATATGGAATACAAAGAAATTCTGCAAGGAATTCAACCGTACATTTAGCCATTCAAATCTCAAGCGCTGACCGATGCCGATGAAGAGGGAGGGTAAAATGGCACTGACCACTGACACTGACTGACGCTTGGTGAATGAGAAATTCATCCGTGAAAATGAGGGGAGGGAATTTCTGGCTGGCGTGATCTAATCAGAAATGAGAGAACTCCGAGAATGGAAATTAGATACTCTGTTGTAAGTCCTCACTGGAAAACCTGTTGTCATCTAGAAACGAAAGCATTCATCAAAACTAACAGTAGGAGGTAACCATTATTGGCCACGTGGTACAGTTGCCTCAAAGTGTCCCTTTACCCGCCCCCTTATGTTTCATGAAAATGGTCTGCTAACACCGCAATGAAGCCTGTTTGTCTTGTAACGACGGACGTGAATGGTCGAGCTATTGGACGCCAATGCTCATATTTTCTAATGGCTACTGTAGTCAATATGTAAATGATATACAAATAATAGGTCACATTACCAGTGAAATGAGTATTTATTAAACAAATAGAAAAATAGTATAGTAACAGAGTAATAAAAATAGCAATGGTAAGGATCATATCCAGTTACTACACTATTTTCCTGTTTAATTAACAACTCATTTTACTGATAATGTGAACTATTATTCATATATCATTAAAATATTATCTACAGAAGTGGTTAAAAAATATGAGCATTGGCATCCAATAGTTTGACCATCAACGACCGTTGTTAAAAGGAAGATTGGCTTTCATTCTCAGAGCTGCATGTTACCACACCATTTTCATGAAACAACAGGGATAAAGGAATATAGATAACTACTTACTGGAGATCAGCATTGGAGCCTCCAAGAATTTGGATAACTACTTACTGGAGGCAGCATTGAAGTCTTCAGGAACACAGATAGCTACTTACTGGAGGAAGCATTGAAGTTTCCAGGAAGATAAAGAACTACATACTGGAGGCAGCATTGAAGTCTCCAGGATTATAGATAACTACTTACTGGAGGCAGCATTGAAGTCTCCAAGTCTCCAAGTAAATGGAGAATTTTAACAAAAAGGAACCTTTGCAGTAGCGCTTAATTTTACCATTTCAAGCGAAGGAAGCGGGGTCCGATCAGACCCTTATCTCTTTATACGAAGACAAAGGCAAAATTCCTTAAGATAAGATCTGGGTTCTTGAGGTAATATCCTAGAAGTTCGTAAAAGAGAGAGAGATTCTTCTCGATGAACAAAGAATAGTGCAAAATTCTTATAATGAGATCCGGGTTCTTGAATTAATATCCAAGAAGCTCTCCAAAAGAGAGAGAGAGAGAGACAGAGAGAGAGAGAGAAAATTTTTTTTCTCGTAGCACGAAGAAAATGCAAAATTCTCAAGATAAGATCCGGTTTCTTGAGTAATGTCCAAGAAGTTCCCAGAGAGAGAGAGAGAGAGAGAGAGAGAGAGAGAGAGAGAGAGAGAGAGAGAGAGAGAGAGAGTTGTCGATCTTGAAGAGAGCAAGTTGGATTATTACCTTTGAGTATTTCAGGCAGAACAGATCAAGAGAATTCAACCCATCTATACAGAATAACTTAAAGGATCCGACCCTTTCCAGCGTAAATATTTTGAATTCTAGAATCGTCACCAATCAACTGGATTTCTCTGGCGGAAATTCAAGCCGGACTGAACAGCAAAGAAGGAAATCGCTAAAAATCCTTAACAGTAATTCCTTCTCCCAGAGATTTAATTGATGGGAGGTATCGAAGTCTTGCTCGCTCAACCGAACAAAGAAAAATATGTTTTCTTTGATGACTTCCTCCCTCAATCTTCCTCCCTTTTCCCTTTCCAAAAAATTCCTTAATGGGTGTCCTTCGTTCATGGAGGTCCTTTAATATATAGTTATTAATCTGGGAGATTTGGAAGAATGTTACTAAGCGTTTCTATTTATGAATGGCAACTTTAACAGAAAGATAAATTGAGATAACGTTTTTCTAATCATGAAAACAAAACGAGAATTATATTGGAGATATGAAGACGAAAATGTTTTATAAATTTTATGGCAGACATTTCAATCATGCATTTATCGTCAGCCAAAATACAAATCAACAACAACAATAACAACAACAACAACAATAATACTACTACTAATAATAATAATCATTATTATTATTATTATTTTATTTTATTTTTATTTTTTTTGCTCTATCACAGTCCTCTAATTCGACTGAGTGGTATTTATAGTGTGGGGTTCCGGGTTGCATCCTGCCTCCTTAGGAGTCCATCACTTTTCTTACTATGTGCGCCATTTCTAGGATCACACTCTTCTGCATGAGTCCTGGAGCTACTTCAGCGTCTAGTTTTTCTAGATTCCTTTTCAGGGATCTTGGGATCGTGCCTAGTGCTCCTATGATTATGGGTACAATTTCCACTGGCATATCCCAAATCCTTCTTATTTCTATTTTCAGATCTTGATACTTATCCATTTTTTCCCTCTCTTTCTCTTCAACTCTGGTGTCCCATGGTATTGCGACATCAATGAGTGATACTTTCTTCTTGACTTTGTCAATCAACGTCACGTCTGGTCTATTTGCACGTATCACCCTATCCGTTCTGATACCATAGTCCCAGAGGATCTTTACCTGATCGATTTCTATCACTCCCTCAGGTTGGTGCTCGTACCACTTATTACTGCAAGGTAGCCGATGTTTCTTGCACAGGCTCCAGTGGAGGACTTTTGCCACTGAATCATGCCTCTTTTTGTACTGGTTCTGTGCAAGTGCCGGGCATTCGCTTGCTATGTGGTTTATGGTTTCATTTTTCGTATTGCACTTCCTACATATGGGAGAGATGTTATTTCCGTCTATCGTTCTTTGAATATATCTGGTTCTTAGGGCCTGATCTTGTGCCGCTCTTATCATTCCTTCAGTTTCCTTCTTTAGCTCTCCCCTCTGTAGCCATTGCCATGTGTCATCGCTGGCTAGTTCTTTAGTCCGTCTCATGTATTGTTCGTGCATTGGTTTGTTGTGCCAGTCCTCTGTTCTGTCTGTCATTCTCCTGTCTCTGTATATTTCTCGGGTCTTCGTCTACTTTTATTAGTCCTTCTTCCCATGCACTCTTTAGCCACTCGTCTTCACTGGTTTTCAGATATTGCCCCAGTGCTCTGTTCTCGATGTTGACGCAGTTCTCTATACTTAGTAGTCCTCTCCCTCCTTCCTTTCGTGTTATGTATAGTCTGTCTGTATTTGCTCTTGGGTGTAGTGCTTTGTGCATTGTCATATGTTTCCTGGTTTTCTGATCTATGCTGCGGAGTTCTGCCTTCGTCCATTCCACTATTCCTGCGCTGTATCTGATTACTGGCACTGTCCATGTGTTTATGGCTTTTATCATATTTCCGGCGTTGAGTTTTGACTTGAGTATCACTTTGAGTCTCTGCATATATTCTTTCCTGATCGTGTCCTTCATCTCTTGGTGTTTTATATCCCCTCCTTCCATTATTCCCAGGTATTTGTATCCTGTCTCATCTATGTGTTTGATGTTGCTCCCATCTGGTAGCTTTATCCCTTCAGTTCTCGTTACTTTGCCTTTTTGTATGTTGACTAAGGCGCATTTTTCTATTCCAAACTCCATCCTGATGTCCCCAGATACAATCCTTACAGTCTGGATTAGGGTATCTATTTCCTTGATGCTCTTACCATACAGCTTGATGTCGTCCATGAACATCAGATGGTTGATTCTGTTGCCTCTTTTCTTCCCGGCATCCATCTTCTGTAGTACTTTTGTCATGGGAATCATGGCTACTACGAAGAGTAGTGGGGACAATGAGTCGCCCTGGAAGATCCCTCTCCTGATATTAACCTCTGCTAGTCTTTTTCCAGAGCTTGTAAGTGTTGTATTCCAGTTACGCATTGTATTTTTGAGGAAGCTGATGGTGTTATCCTCTGCCCCATATATTTTCGGGCATTCTATTAGACATGTGTGTGGTATCATGTCGAAGGCTTTCTTATAATCTATTCATGCCATGCTTAGGTTGGTTTTCCTTCTCCTACTGTTCTTCATTACCATTTTGTCTATCAGGAGCTGGTCTTTTGTGCCCCTACACTTCCTTCTGCAGCCTTTCTGTTGGTGGGGGATGGTGTTTGTCTCCTCTAGGTAGTTGTATAGCCTTTCACTGATGATACCTGTTAGTAACTTCCACATTATTGGTAGGCAAGTGATAGGCCTGTAGTTACTGGCTATATTTCCCTTACTCTTGTCTTTTTGTACTAATGATGTCCTTCCTGTGGTCATCCATTTGGGTGCATGGTGATTTGAGATAAAATGCTGGAGTTGTTCTGCTATTCGTGGGTGTAGGGCCTTGAAGTTTTTGAGCCAGTATCCATGGACTTCATCGGACTGGTGCTTTCCAGTTTGGCATTTTCCGTAGTTGGTGTCTGACTGTGTCTGACGTGATCTCTGTGAATCTTTGTTTTATTCTCCCTGTTTCTTCTTCCTTGACTTCCTGGAGCCATGTTGGATGTTTGTTGTGTGATACCGGATAGCTCCATATGTTTCCCAGAGTCTCTTACTTGGTTCGGCTTCAGGAATTTCTTGGTGGTTGTCTTCCCCTGTTAGTTGGCTGTATAGTCTTTTCTGGTTAGTTCCGAATAGTTTGTTCATTATTATTATTATTATTATTATTATTATTATTATTATTATTATTATTATTATTATTATTTGAAGGTAGGAGACCCTCTCTTAAACATGTTTTGTTAAAGATGATGGCAGCATCAGTGGAATTGATTTTATATATGGTCTTTTCAATTTTTCATATTATTCTCTTCTCATCAGGGCTGATATTTGCTAATAGCTGGCCGATGTTCATATCTTGGTTAAAGAAATGTTTTCTAAAAATACTAATTTATTGATATGATAACAAAAGCGGTTAACAAATCTTAGTCTAAGGGCGTAACGGAATTCCAACGTTTCCACCGTATCATCAGTTCATTGAAAAAGACCATATATAAAATCAATTCCACTGATGCTGCCATCATCTTTAACAAATTATTTTATTATTATTATTATTATTATTATTATTATTATTTTATTATTATTATTATTATTATTATTATTATTATTAGATGAAATTGAAGCTTCCAAATAATATTATGGTGTTCGTGATAAGGAAGTAACAGAAGGTAATGGGAAATTGAATAAATTGGATTCAAATAAAAGGAAATAAAAATTAGAAATAAATCAGAACTAAATTTAAATCTGAGTAACTTCTTCAAAATATCGCTATTAATATGATAAAAAGGGCAATGTTGCAAAAGTTTGTGAAGCTTTATTAAGTAGAGAGATGGAATATTCGAAATATTTGCCTGAGTAACGGGGTAATTAGTTAATTAACGTTTTTCTACTTAACGGCAACCCCGCTTTCTAATTAATTTTCAGCACGGCCGGGTAACCGATCAACCAATAAATGCTGCCGTTATTTTCTGTGTCCACTGGAGCCTGCCTGGCGAACACTAATTTAAGATTCCTGGAATCTTTCCGAACTTATTCCCAGTTTAAGTGGTTATATCAGCTTAAAGAAAAAGGGTCGATTAGTATGTGGAGGAGCTGAGAATTTTCCTATATTTCCACCGTTTTCTTTACATACTATCATTCCGTTTTCTTATGTGGAGGAATTGATATTTTTTCCTTGTTTGTTTGTTGTTTGTTTGTATGGTGTTTTTACGTTGCATGGAACCAGTGATTATTCAGCAACGGGACCAACGGCTTTACGTGACTTCCGAACTACGTCGAGAGTGAACTTCTATCACCAGAAATACGCATCTCTCACCCCTCAGTGGAATGTCTGAGGATCGAACTCGCAGCAACCGAGGTGGCACGCCAACACCATATCGACCAAGCCACTGAGGCGCTGATATTTTTTCCTGTATTTTCTCTCTGTATTCCCCTTTAAGTTCTCTTCTCTTATTTCTTTCTAATAAAAAACACCAGATACTTTGGAAGCTTGAATTTCAAGTCAGTGGACCTTTTGGTAGGTTTGTTCCATATGAATAGGGTTCATCTTCTGAATAATAATAATAATAATAATAATAATAATAATAATAATAATTTCCACAGACAGATTTAGATGAAATACAGATGGCACACAATATTTGCCTGAACATTGGAAAGCATGAATTAAAAACTTTCATAAAATTAAAAAAAAATGTAAAAACAAATGCGCCAATAGCTTTTTTTATTCGAAGATTCGCGAGAGAGAGAAAAGGCAGAGCGTAGGAATTCCGCCTCATTTCCCTACGCCTGATGAGATGGACTGGTTCAATACCCAGAGTCAATCGACCCTTCCATCCAATCCTCTGTTTGCTTCTGCGCCTAGGAAAGGAAACTGCAAGGATGATGTTTCTCTCTCTCTCTCAAAAAAAAAAAAAATAAATAAATATAAAAAATAAAAAAAAAATTAATTCACTTGTTTTCGTCTCTATATACGACCAGTGACCTCTAAATTAATATATTCGTGTTCAAAGTGATGCCTGACTTAACAAGGATACTAATTTCATATTGTATTATAATGACTAAGACAGTTTCAACAACTGATTATAGTTACCTGTCCTATAATTTTCTGCTTGCTATATTTGACTGCACTAATTAGTATACAGAAGGGAACAATAACTATATATAAAACACACACACACATTAAAAAAAATATATATATTCATATATACGTATATATATATATATATATATATAATATATATATATATATATATATATATATAATATATATATATATATATTTATATATATATATATATATATATATATAGATATATATATATATATATATATATATATATATATATATATATATATATATATATATATATGTGTGTGTGTGTGTGTGTGTGTGTGTAGTAAGAGAGAGAGAGAGATACGACTGCATTTGTCGTCTTGATTCGGAAATTAATCGGATCTTTGAGGTCGCAGGTATTATTTTTCCGGGAGTTGATCGTGGATCCATCAAGACCACAAGCCTCTCTCTCTCTCTCTCTCTCTCTCTCTCTCTCTCTCTCTCTCTCTCTCTCTCTCTCTCTCTCTCAGACGCAGGTCCAATTCTAATATCCCTTTCGTGGAAAGCATCGCCACAGGATAACAAGGTTCTGATGACGGCGTTCGATGTCTCTTCTTCTATTGCAAAAATGAAAGCAATTCCTTGTATGAAAAAACTTTAGTTTTTAAGACTTTCAACCCCTCTAACTGAGTCGGAATCAGTTAGGCTTCTGAGTTCTTCAACCTTCCTAACTGGGCTGGAATCAATCGGGCTTCTGAGCCTTTCAACCTCTCTAATTGAACTGGAATCAATTGGGCTTCGAGCCGTTCAACCTCTCTATCTGGGCTGGAATCAATTGTGTTTTTGAGCCTTTCAACCTCCCTGAATGGGCGGAATCAATTGTGTTGATGAGCCTTTCAACCTCCCTGAATGGGCGGAATCAATTGTGTTTTTGAGCCTTTCAACCTCCCTGAATGGGCGGAATCAGTTAGGATTTTGAGCTCTTCAACCTCTCTATCTGGGCTGGAATCATTTAGGACTTTGAGCTCTTCAACCTCTCTAACTGGGCTGGAATCAGTTAGGATTTTGAGCTCTTCAACCCCACTAACTGGGCTGGAATCAGTTAGGATTTTGAGCTCTTCAACCTTTCTAACGAGGCTGGAATCAATCGGGCTTTTGGGCTTTACAACCTCTCTAACTGGGCTTTAATCAGTTGGGCTTTTGATCCTTTCAACCTCTCTAACTGGGCTGGAATTAGTTAGGCTTCTGAGTCTTTCAACCTCTCTTATAGGGTAGAATCAAATAGGCATTTGAGATCTTCAGCCTCTCTAACTGGGCTGGAATTAGTCAGACTTTTGACCTTGTTAATGATATATATGTATATATATATATATATATACTATATATATATGATATATATGATATATATATATATATATATATATATATATATAGAGAGGACGAGAGAGAGAGAGAGAGAGAGAGAGAGAGAGAGAGAGAATATATTCGCCTCTTCTCTCACTGGGCCTCAAGAGGACAGACAATCTCAGCATCGCATGAAGGAGAAGTTTCGAACCGTCCGCAGAGGAGGCTGGACGAAAGCACTTTTCCATCAGCTGTTTCCAGTTGCTTCTTGATGTCCCGTCCCGAGAAGTTACCCAGCGGATATTGCCGATCTTCCGAGAGATGATGGGCGTCTGGTTTGACGATTTTCAAGAGGCGAAGCGATGCGAAAGTTTAAAAGTTTACGCGAGGCCGAAAATTGCCTCTGATTCCGTCACTTCTTTGTCGCGAAGAAAATTGTCAGAGAGAGAGAGAGGAGAGAGAGAGAGAGAGAGAGAGAGAGAGAGAGGTGACGTGACCTAACACCGTCACAGAAATTAGGGCAAGTTCCCGGATTTCGTGACTGGGTCATAGCGAAAAGAAATGGTTCAAAATTTGAAGGACGTCTGCAAAGGGCGTTTCTTTATTATTTTACTTACATTTATATCTGTGGATTTATTATGTTGGTTTGTTAATTCTTTTTTAATAAGTGTCATTACCTTCTGTTACTTGTTTAAAGAGAACACCATTATATTCTTTGGAAGTTTGAATTGCCGGTCAATGGCCCCTTTGGTGGGCTTGTTCCGTATGAAAGAATCGACTTATCAGCAAATGAAACTTCTTCCCAGGATATCCAATGACGGGACACTCGCTGCTCTGCCTCTTTCATGAGAGAGAGAGAAACACTAATTAGGTTAGCTCTCTTTGGCGTCGCCTGGAATTGGCTGCAGGTATCGACAATTGAATGGGCGAGCAATTTCATTCAGCAATTCACCGAAGCTGCAGCAGCGAACGAATAAAAAAAGGGAAAGTGAAAGAAAAGCTGAAAATGAAAGTCCCAAGCGGAGCAAGTTCGAGAAAAACATCGCTATGAACACAACGGGAGAGAAAATGGAATTATTCACATGGAATAAACAATGGTGAAACTATAGGGAAACCGGCTCTCTCTCTCTCTCTCTCTCTCTCTCTCTCTCTCTCTCTACGCGTCAAGAGGTGTGAAAGAAGCAGAAAATGGCAGCGTCAACAATGTTGTTTCCCAAGCGATCACGAGGTGTCATGGCAGCGTCCAAGTGCCCTGGAATTCAGATTAAATATTCTCACTGTTCCTTTTTTTATTTTTGTTTTTTGTTTTTCGGAACATTTAGTGTCGGTAGAAAAATAAACATCGAAGGAGAATGTTTGCGGTGAGGGGACGCTTGTGTTTTTAACAACTTTTTATATTGTAAGAGGGTTTGAAACTTTACAAAATGTTTATGTTACCCACACACAGACACAGTTGTATGTGGAAATTAAACAGTCTGATCATGTTAAATTACTTATGATTAAACATCGCCTATTATTACGATCTGTATTTCTACTCGAATATGAATCACAGTACGGCAACGACACTATACCTTAAAACATTTTGTGTGTGTATATATATATATATATATATATATATATATATATATATATATATATCTATATATATATATAAAAAATATATATAGAATAATATATATATATATATATATATATATATATATATATAATATATATATATATATATATATATATATTATATATTTATATATATATTTATACACACACACACACACACACATATATATATTATATATAAATATATATATATAAAATATATATATATAATATTATATA
The DNA here is from genome assembly GCF_015104395.2 of Macrobrachium nipponense. Taxonomy (NCBI): domain Eukaryota; kingdom Metazoa; phylum Arthropoda; class Malacostraca; order Decapoda; family Palaemonidae; genus Macrobrachium; species Macrobrachium nipponense. Next base: position 17,068,626 of record NC_087211.1, on the reverse strand, counting down.
GTATCTATATATAAATACATATATATATATATTATCTTATCTATTATATATATATAGATATATATCTATCTCTATCTATATATATAATCTAATATATATAATAGTATATATATATTATTCTATATATTAGATATATATATATATATAATATATATAGGATATATCTCTATAGTATATATATATATATCTCTCATCTATAATATTATTAAGGATATAGATCTCTATATCTATCTTTATAATATCTATATCTTATATATCTACTTAATCATTATCTATCTATAGAATATATACTATATCTATCTATATAGACTAGATAGATAGATAGATATATACATATAATATATATTATATATATATATATATATATATATATATATATATATATATATATCTATATATATTATATATATATATATATATATATATAGATATTAGATATATATATATCTATATTTTATAATTATATATATATATATATATATATATATATATATTACTATATTATATATATATATATCTATATATATGTATATATATATATCAGATACAACCAGAAGTACCCTTTTTCATTTATGTTCTCCACAGGAGGGAACAGTTCCAGTATGATTCCCATTCCAGGACTCCCACGTTCCGGTATATCTCACTCCGTTGCAATCGAGTCGATGGAACTTAAAAACATTCATGGCTGGTTGTTGCCTGACTCTCACGCTGCGCTTTTCTGCCCAATTTCCACTGGCCCTCTTTTCGCTTCGGGAATGGGTCCTGCGTTAACCGGCTCTCTCTCTCTCTCTCTCTCTCTCTCTCTCTGTGTTTTCAGTCTGTGTTAGTCTAACAATACTGCAGTCTATCTCTCATCGTCATCATCATCAGCATCATCTGATCATCCTCATTAACTTTCATCTCTCTCTCTCTCTCTCTCTCTCTCTCTTTCAATTTGACAGCACGTATTCCAATAAAAGTTTCTGGTTTATGCAGAGCCATTTCCGGGTTGGTCTCTGCCTCTTCCGGTCGCTGCTTTCGAATTCCAGCGCGAGCGAGACGACTGCTGGATTGGCTTCAGACATTGTTGATGATAAGTTTTGGTTTTGTAATAAATTTCGCACCTTTTTTTTATCGCTACAATTTTTTGTTTTTAAGGGATACCAGGTCGAATAGCTCGCTTTTCCATAACTGTGTCATGTTAAAAAATTAATAAATATTCATAAATGTGAAAAAAAGTGATGCTGGATAAATCAAAGAAACATCTTAAGCTGCCGCTCTTTATATACATCTGTAATACTTTTAAAACCTCTTAAAAGCTTTTTGTTTCCTGGCAAAAAGGAGAAATGGAAGATATCACATTACGACGTGAGTAACACGCTGTAATTTTACCATGGAGCCACCGAATGGTAGAGAAATTATATACTGGCTCATTTTATTATTATTATCATTTTTTTTTTTTTTTGCTCTATCACAGTCCTCCAATTCGACTGGGTGGTATTTATAGTGTGGGGTTCCGGGTTGCATCCTGCCTCCTTAGGAGTCCATCACTTTTCTTACTATGAGCGCCGTTTCTAGGATCACACTCTTCTGCATGAGTCCTGGAGCTACTTCAGCGTCTAGTTTTTCTAGATTCCTTTTCAGGGATCTTGGGATCGTGCCTAGTGCTCCTATGATTATGGGTACGATTTCCACTGGCATATCCCATATTCTTCTTATTTCTATTTTCAGATCTTGATACTTATCCATTTTTTCCTTCTCTTTCTCTTCAACTCTGGTTTCCCATGGTATTGCGACATCAATGAGTGATAATTTCTTCTTGACTTTGTCAATCAACGTCACGTCTGGTCTATTTGCACGTATCACCCTATCCGTTCTGATACCATAGTCCCAGAGGATCTTTACCTGATCGTTTTCTATCACTCCCTCTGGTTGGTGCTCGTACCACTTATTACTGCAAGGTAGCTGATGTTTCTTGCACAGGCTCCAGTGGAGGGCTTTTGCCACTGAATCATTATTATTATTATTATTATTATTATTATTATTATTATTATTATTATTATTATTATTATTATTATTATTATTATTATTATTATTATTAACCAAACAAAAACTTCTTTCAGTTTTCTTCTGAAGATTGAAAAAGAATCCCACAAAATCACTTTGTATCTTGTTTACTTCTAAGTGTTTACATTTAATTTTACTCCACAGTCGAGTACTTTCAGGCCCTATCTGTGGCCCATTTGCAAGAGATGTTTGGGATGTTAGCCTGGGTCAAGGCCCAGCAGTCTTCTGGAACTTCTCGTTGAGCTGTCATTTATGTGATGGCTGTTCTGGTTTCCTTGAGAGTGGCCAATCCCCTCTTGTCGCTCTGATATCCTGAGCTGATGGTCAGTGGGATTAACCCTTGTGGTAAGGGTGTGGTCACCAAAAGTCTGTTGGGCAGGAAACCTAATCTTCAGGTCAGCAAGGTCAATCTTAGCTTCTTTTAATATCAAAGCTCAGCTTTTGGGATCTTCTGAGGTAAAACCTTTGTTTCCTTCTATTACTTTAATCTCTCTGATGAGTGCACCTTCTACTACCCTCCTGTGACTAAAAGAAGCTAAGATTGACCCTGCTGACCTGGAGATTAGGTTTCCTGCCCAACAGACTTTTGGTGACCGCACCCTTACCACAAGGGTTAATCCCACTGACCATCAGCTCAGGATATCAGAGCGACAGAAGAAGTTCCAGAAGACTGCTGGGCCTTGACCCAGGCTAACATCCCAAACATCTCTTGCAAATGGGCCACAGATAGGGCCTGAAAGTACTCGACTGTGGAGTAAAATTAAATGTAAATACTTAGAAGTAAACAAGTTACAAAGTGATTTCGTGGGTTTCTTTTTTCAACTATTATTATTATTATTATTATTATTATTATTATTATTATTATTATTATTATTATTATTATTATTATTATTGAAAAGAGGGACCCTATCCATATGGAACGAGACCACCACAAGGGCCAATGACTTGAAATTGAAGCTTCCAAAGATTATGGCGTTCGTTAGAAAGAAGTAACACAAAGTAATGGGGGATACAGAAAGAAGAGTTCACTTATCAACATTAAAAATAAATAATTGAGAAATTCAATGTATAAATTGAGAGAGATGTAAGTAAATGGAGTCTCGACAATGACGTACGAAAACAGAAAAAGAAAACTCAGAAGAGGGAGAGATCTGGCTTCACTGGAAAGTGGTTGCAGAACATTTGTGACAGATGGGGTCGCATTTTCGCAGTTGAATAGTTCAAGTGACGGGGAACGGGAAAAATGGCGAGGAATATTAGTAAGATAAAGTCCAAAAGTTAATATGGTACAACGGCTTCCACTCCTGGACATTTAGAATGAAAAGCATCAAGCCTGCATTCTGCTAAACGTTATTAAAAGGAACAGCAACCTGCAGTCATTCTCACTTCATTTTAAAACGCATAAGTGGTGGTAGTATTCGTACGAAGAAAACAAAAATAAGCATCCTCTGTCTTCTGTCTGTAATATCTTTCTCTTCGATTTTCTAGCTGCATTCCTCTCATGCGGATGCTGAGGGATTTTTCTTTCATCTCCTGACATCCGGTTCATCCATCCTATGCTCGAGATGCTCTGACCTCTGTAAAGAGGATGGACTCCTGCTTATCCTCCTCCTGCCACAAAGCATCAGCGCCGACGTCGATAGATCTCTCAATCTTTCCTTATCCATCTCCTTATCTGTTTCTCTCATCGACTGATTTTTCGTGCGCAAAAACTCGCGCGCAAAAGCACGCAAACACACGAGGTGTAATGTGAAAGGAGCGACGGACCTCATTCTTGAGATCTTCAAGGTCACAGGTATATGTAGGTCATCCACAGCTGAAAGGGAAATTGGCATAGAGGTTTGAAAGGCGTAACATGAGGAAAACCTCAAAGCAATTGCACTATGAAACGACTGTTAAAATAGGGTGGAAAGTGAAATGGAAGAAAGAGAATATGAAGAGAGGTAAAGCATATAGGGATGAAAGGGGGTTGCAGCTAGTGGCCGAAGGGACGCTGCAAAGAACCTCATGTAAAGCCTACAGTAAACCACGTGAGGTGCACTGATGGCACTACCCACAAGGGGGTTGAATAACATAGGATAAGGGGATAAACATTAATCTAACCTTTACAATCTAGGTCTTGGTTTGACATTTGTCACCCAATACATTTATACGCAGAAAACGATTAGAGAATTCATTTATAACATGAAATCAAATACTCAATTTATTAGAGCGAAGACGAACTGCGGCAGAATGGAATGCTAATGGAAGCTATTGTCTCTCTAGAGGATATTTGAAAACCATTATTTACATTAAGACAGTAGGCAAAGCAGTTTCCCCTTGCTAATATTTTAGCAGCGAGGTGCGCCTCCAGTGCACTATAGGCATTAGTAAAGGGTGTTTGCAGCGTCTCGTTACATATAAGTTAAAGGAGAGAGAGAGAGAGAGAGAGAGAGAGAGAGAGAGAGAGAGAGAGAGGGTAGGTGTGTGTATCACTGAAATTAAAAATGTTTTTGTCATCAATGTTCTTTGTTACGCGTAATGTTACCCGTGCCAGAGAATTCTGGCAGCTGAGACCGCGGGGTAAATGGGTCGTCATTAATCTCGCATAATAGATTTCCTTTTGGCCTAAATCGTTCACTGTGGAATTGTTCTAATGATTAGAAATAATCTCCATTTATTGCTGAATGAGCACAGCCCTCGATTACAGTTGTTCAGCCGGATAATTGCTTTTGTTGTTAGTAATTATATCGCTATTTAAGTTCGTGGGTGGATGGGAGAGTAATATTTTACCTTAGAGCTCAACTGCAGAGGAAGAATTTAATTTTAGAAATTCTGATCATGATAAAAAAATAATAGAACTATTCTTGATTTTCGACATTCTGATAACCACACTGCTAATAAGCATTTAATATGGATAATGCGTTTTCCAAGTAAATAATATTTCAGTTTTTACAGAGATAAGTACTCTCTTTCAACTGGCTTCTGATTCGTAATTACCCATCAGATAGTCTCGGCGTAATGTTAAACACTATGAAATCCGTAGAGAAGGATATAAAGGGAAAAATTCTTGTGCAAAAATCATATGCCATATACGAAAAATGACCTCGCATCACGACGACTTTTTTCGGGAATATCTCATTCATGAATGGCGAATACTTCAAAACCCACCCAATAACAGCCACTTCTGCTTCTATGATC
>NC_087211.1:17060273-17062900 GCF_015104395.2 Macrobrachium nipponense | reverse complement strand
TAATTCTCTTTATTGAGGAATACGTCATTTTAAGCCTCCAAAAAGGCGTAGTTACTAAATATCAAAATTATATTCTTGCACTTTTGTGGCTAAATACTATTTGACATCGATGACCAAAAATGACCCCCAGATTTCGGTGAACCATATTCAATCTATAAATCTAGTTAGTAAAACCCTCACACCCTTTAAAACAAACTCTTCATTCATTCTCAGGGGATGATGAAATGGGTGCTTACAGTACACCTTTCCCCACTTTTTTACTGCCTTTATCATGCGCGCAATATTCTGCAATATTCTCTCCTCCCTTCCGAAGCCCCGTTACACCTCTCGCTCGTCATTCCTCGAGGAATTTCTTTCCCCTCAAGTGATGTCAATAGTCACCTCTCGGATAGATAGAGCGGGAACTTGTGAAAGAGTTCGCTGACGATCCTTATCATCATTTCCAGTTTTCCAGTCTGTTGAGAGAGAGAGAGAGAGAGAGAGAGAGAGAGAGAGAGAGAGAGAGAGAGAGAGCAATGCCCTTTTATTCGCCTGCCAGTGGACCCAAACCTCCTAAGAAACAAGAAACAAATCGAATCAGAAAGAAAGGTCGAGGAAAGACGTTTCCATCTTTTCGCAACAGCTATCACATAGAGAGAGAGAGAGAGAGAGAGAGAGAGAGAGAGAGAGAGAGAGAGAGAGAGAGAGAGAGAGAAGACTCCCAGGACAAATATCCGATCGAAAACGTGAGAGGTCCTATTATAATTTCCCACGTCCCTCGAGGAAAGATGAGTCTCAAACAAGGAAGAGATTGGAGCAGGTGGGGATATTCGTGTAGTATGTCTCCCGAAAGATGCTCAGTTTGAGTTCGTCTCTTTCTTGCTGTTTTTAGATTCAGATAAAGAAATACTTGACAAATGAGTAATTTCAATTCCTCTTTGCATTTTACTGTAGCCTGGGACCCGTTTATAATATTTCATAAAATTCTTTCGATATATAGATGTGAATTCTTATCACACACACCGGAGTTTTTTTTTTATCTTCATAAATATTAAGCCAGTATTCCTCAGTAATCACTGAACCCAAGGAGCATTATTAATGACAAGTGCTTCGTTACCAGAGGGACTTAGACGGGGAAAAGCCAAAGTGCAGTACTATAAGCACTGAGTTATTGTGGTTTAATATATATATATATATATATATATATATATATATATATATATATATATATATATATGTGTGTGTGTGTGTGTGTGTGTGTGCGTGTGTGTGTGTGTGTGAATATATATATATATATATATATATATATATATATATATTATATAATATATATATATATATTATCATGACCACTTTTCTCCATGACAATCAGGTTCAGAAAACACTAAACGAAATGGGACTGGAATGGACTGAAGGACTGTAACAGCCAAAGGGGTGGGTGTAAAAGAAAATACTTTCAAATACCTTAGCCTAGTTTATATACAAAAATTATACTTAATATAGTAACAATGAGTACAGGTCTTAGAAAGCAGACATAAAAAATCAATTACAGTTATCACAATTAACCATACAGAATGTAAAATAAACTCCCGATAAGTTCAACATTTAAATGCCTTTGAGTTCCAAAGCATCAATTGACAAAATAAGAATATCTAAATCAGCAGCAATTCTATTACAGTTATAATAAAACCAGCAATAATACTAATGCAATAATAAAATATAAACAATACACTGCAAGTCGACAACAGAATAATACAATGCAATAATGAAAGATATCATACAGTACATAAAAGAAAAGAGCCATACTCTTGCTCATTACCAACCAATACTAGTAAAATACACTGAAAACTGTAAGAACCACAATCCAAAATGTTCAATGCGACAGCTTTGAAGCTGCCACAGAAGAATACTTCTTCTGAAAAAGGGGTTATGGGTTAGCCACCACCTCGTCCCCAGGAACTGGATTGATGTCTTCCTCAACGGTCAACACCTGCTGCCACAAATCCAAAAACTGCTGTATTCATCATAAGCAAACCAGTAAGTCATCGTATAATACTTTTAGAATCTCCAGAAGAGAGAAACCTTTTGATTATCCCTGGGAAAAACTTACCCATCGTTAATTAGTACCCTGTTGGGGTAACAGCGAGAAGTACTCGGATCAAAAAAATTCGCCCCTCTTTCTCCATTAGCATTTACGGGCCGGGGGTGGGGAGTTTTTCCTGTCAGGGGAATTCTGTCCAAGAAAATGAGGAATGATACGGGGTGGGAACTAACAAAGACCAAAACGATACAGAAAAACACTTCTTTTATAAAATATCCTGCACTTGATGTGTTTCTGGAAGGAGGTCCTGGTGGTTTTCAAAGCATAATATATATATATATATATATATATATATATATATATTATATATATATATATATATATATATATATATATATATATATATAGTTGCAGGCAAGATAAAACTCCTAGACGTTGCTGTTGCAAACAGTGTGCCGTTTTTTAGCTTTATCTACCAATGCCTGTTTTATCCAGGACAGGATTCTTGAACTTCTCGAAGGGAGCAAAATGGCCTGTGGATTTAACAATAACATAGTATAGATGTAAGCTGAAACATCAATGAAATATGAATGAGATTAAAGACAAT
>NC_087211.1:17052773-17057773 GCF_015104395.2 Macrobrachium nipponense | reverse complement strand
TTGATAGGTAGGATTTATGATGGTTTTCCTGTTTTTATTTACTCTGTCTTCCTTCTTTCTTGGAATTAGTATTAGGGTTAATTTTTGGTCTGGCCATCTAAATTGTTGGATCCAATCAAGTTTATTATTAATAACGGTTATTTCTCCTGTCTTTGTTAGGACTTAGCTTCTTAGTTTTAGGGAATCCAGTGTGTTTCTAAGGACTGGTATTTGTCCTTCCTGGTTATGTTATTTGTCATCCGACAAGGTTGATCTAAATTGTGTATTTAAGTATTAAATCTTGTTAAGTTTTCTTGAGTGTTTGTTTCCGCTGACCTTTAGCACTGAGTTACATTTATTACTGACAACAATTATTATAATAAGAACTTTTATAACCACCCCAAGGGTTGTAACAATTCCCAAGGGTTGTAACAATTTGGCGACCGTGACAGGATTGTTCTCAGGTTTGTTACTCAGTGTTTGGTCCGTGGAACCAGCACTTTGTTAATTTGGCAATATTTTCTTTAGTTATAGAGTATTAACCTTTCTCCCCTGCTAATTTTGATACAATGGAGGATTTTGTGTTTTGACCCCGCAGAGTTTTTAGGGTCGGTTGATTGTATAAAACATCTGCCAGTGCTGAATAAGGCTTGTCTAGTAAGTTGTGCTCGGTGGTTAGGTATTCCGTTGAGGGCAGCGGATACAAAAAATCAATTGTTGGTAGCTGTGAAAAGTAAGGTAGCTCAGGTATGGGCTGAAGGAGAGAATTTGGCTAGGGATTTTGATAGTGTTGGTGACAGTGACTCAGAGCGAGAAGGTAGTGTGATTGAAGATGTTAGTGTGAACCCAGGTCTTCTTTGTTTGAAGATCCTCCTCGTACTGGAACTATTTTTGAGGGCAGGACTAATTTGCAAATTAAATCTAATGGGGTCTACTAACCCCTTTTTGGTAGAAAACAACCCTGTCCAGTGAGTGTAGCCCCAGTACAGCCTGTAGGTGTCCCAGGAGGACAGTGAAATATAACTTAATATGTAAATGGATAGAATTGATGAAACTAGAATTTGAGGAGAATGAGAGGGCGAGGCGGCATGAATTGGAGATGGCCAATATCAATTTAGAAATTGCTAGGCTGCAGGGCAACTCTAATCATTTTAGTACACCTCGGGGCAACTCGCATGATAAATTTAATGTAGGTGCGGCCTTGAAATTGGTGCCAGTGTTTGACGAGTTGAATGTCCCAGAATTTTTCAAGGCATTTGAACGTGTTGCCACCCGGTTGTTCTTGGCCCCCAGAAATGTGGACTGTACTAATTCAATGTAGGTTGGTGGGCAAGGCTATAAGAGTTTATAATGCCTTGGAAGAAGGTATAGCCCGTGACTATCATAAGGTTAAGGCTCTAGTCCTCAAGGCATATGATTTGGTCCCTGAGGCCTATCGCCTTAAGTTCAGAAATTTTACGAAGCAGGCCTCCCTTACTTATGTGGAATTTGCTAGGCTTAAGGAGGAACAATTTGATGATTGGTTAAAAAGCCGCCAGGTGGTCTCTTTCTCCTCTTTGAGGGAACTCGTGCTTCTAGAAGAACTCAAGAAGTCATGCAGTAAGGAATTGAAAATTTATCCAGAAGAGGTAAAAGCTGTTAATTTAGGTAAGGCCGCCCAAATTGCTGACGAGTTTGTATTGACCCATCGAACTGGGTCTAGTAGTTTTGGGACTAAGGATGTGAATTTTCAATCTGCTAGGCCAGTTAATTTTCAGAGTTTCAGAGGAGGTCAGGCTCTTTTGTGAATACTCGTGGGCAGGGTAACCCACCAGATAAAAATCATAAACCCGATAGTAACCAGGGAAAAGTCTCGAGTGGACAGGACACTCGTCTTTTCAAAGATAATAGGTTTGGTTCTAGCCCAAGTAATATGAATAATAGAGGTAGGGGGACTTGTTTCTGGTGTAATAAGCAGGGACATTATCAGGCACAGTGTAATGCCAGAAGAAGGTACCTCCAAAGGAATAATAATAATCCTGTGTCACTAATATCTACTTGTAAACCTGTTATCAGTAATCCCATCATCGAAAACTGTCCAGTAGCTAGCACTAGTAATGGTAGTAGTAGCAGTAGTCAGTCTTCTAGCAGAAAGGAGTCATGACTACTTTATGATAAATATATTTGGCCTGGTAATTTAATATCTACTTCTAAAACTATTAGTGTGAAATTTTTGAGGGACACAGGGTCAGCTTGGTCTCTGGTTTTGAAAGAATCTTTGAAAGATTTAGTTGAATATACAGGGAATTTTGTTGTTCTGGGAGGGTTCCCGAACACTGTCGTTTCAGCTCCGTTAGTGGAGGTCAGATTGTCTTTCCCTGGTTATGATAAAGTGACAGAGTTGGCAGTTATTGAGATTCTCCCATTCCTGGAATTGACGGCATTTTGGGTAACAATATGTTAAATACCCAAGGACAGGAGTTGTTCCCCATATTGTCTGTGCACACCTGTCCAGTTGCAGTAACAACCCGTGCAGCAGCAAAAGCTGAAAATTTAATCGATAATGACGATGATTTAATCTTAAGTAGTTTAGAAGTAGACGTAGAGAGGCCCGGGTCTTTAGATAGTAGTAGTAGTAGTGTAGTTAGCAATGTTTTGGGACCTGATTGCGACAGGTCTTCATTTATTGAAGCTCAGAAAAAGGAATTTAATTTTGATTTAGGTGACACTGCGGATTTGACTAAACCCAGGTTTTGTGTGATTAAGGTGGTTTACTATACGGATTAGTCGTCCCTCAACTGATGATCTAAGCAAGACGTCTCGTATTGAACAAATTGTTGTCCCATCTCAATTCCGTAGGTCTGTCTTGAGTCTTGCACATGATGATTCTTTTTCTGGCCACTTCGGTGTATGTAAAACTTTTCGAAAGTTGGCAGAATGTTTTTGGTGGCCAGGATTAAAATCGTCTGTGAAACAATTTATTAATGAATGCGAGGTTTGTCAAGTGATGGGGAAACCCAACCAAATTATTCCTAAAGCTCCCTTAAATCCAATTCCTGTAATAGGTGAGCCTTTTGTAGAATTAGTTATTGATGTGGTTGGACCTTTGCCTAAAACTAAGTCAGGATTTACCCATCTCTTGACAATTATGGATAGAGCATCTCGATTTCCTAAGGCCTTCCCAATGAGAAGGATAACCTCTAAGGTTGTATTGACAAACTAATGAATTCTTTTCCAGTATGGTCTCCCTCGTACTATTCAAACTGACTGCGGTACAAATTTTTACTAGTAAAGTATTTGAAGGTAACGTGTGCTGAACTGGCCATTCAACACAAGACCAGTGTACCCATAATCATACCGGAGACAAAGGGTCAAAGCGAAGAGAAGCGGCTCGAGGGGGAGCCGCGCAGCGGCGGTTCTGAGGTGCAGGCAAAGGAGGTCAGGGGCAAACGACCACATAGACATTGCAAGGGGGCGGTCCCCCAATCGCCACGAGGGTCCATCTCCTCAGAATCTCCATATCATCTTCTTCCCTTCGTCAGGGGGTGGTGGAAAAGGTTCACCAGACCCTTAAATCTATTTTGAAAAAAAAGTATTGTTATGAACAAGGGGAGGAATGGGATAAAGGGCTTCCCTTTGCTCTCTTTGCTCTGAGAAATCACCCGAATTCTTCAACTGGTGTAGCTCCTTTCGAACTGGTGTTTGGACACAAAGTACGTGGGCCTTTGGAGATTTTTCATGAGATGCTTGTGACTGGTCGAGGAGGGGATGCAAACGTAGGAGACTTTGTGGAGGACGTGAGAAAAAAATATCTAGAGCCTGGGAAATTTGCCAGAGAAAATTGGCTAGTTCTCAGGCTGCTATGAAATTAAATTTCGATAGGAAATCTAAAGCACGGTCGTTTGAGCCCGGAGAATTAGTTTTAGTTTTAAGTACTGACTCTGACAATATCCTTGAACCAAGATATAAAGGACCCTGGAAAAGTGTGAGGAAGTTGTCAGAGGTTAATTATGAAATAGAGGCTCCTGGGACCAAACGGAAGTGCATATTCCATATAAATAGATTAAAAGTCTATACTTCAAATAGACATGATCCTCTCGCTATTGTTTATGAGCCTGTGACTGAGGTTATGGATTTACCTTCAGAGGATTTGGAGGATTTAATTTGTCAGGTGTCTTCTGATGCTCTTTTTGATAATATCCAAAATTTATAAGTTTTGAAGAAAGGGCTGGAGCATCTGGAGATTGCTCAAAGGAGGGATGTAATTAATTTAATTTCTTCTTTTCCAGATTTATTTCAGAATTCTCCAGGTCTAACTAATTTCCTTGAGCATGATGTAGATGTTGGAAATGCTTCTCCTGTAAAACAGAGTCCTTATCGGCTGAATCCCGTTAAGAGGGATATAGTTGATAAGGAGATTAAATATATGCTGGAACACGATCTCATCCAACCTTCCGTTAGTCCATGGAGCTCCCCGATAGTCCTTGTTAAGAAGTCCGACGGAAAGTTCCGTATGTGTGTAGACTACCGTAAAGTTAACGCGCACACTAAGAATGACTCTTTTCCTTTGCCTCGGATAGATGACTGTCTCGATCAGATAGGGGCTGCTAAGTTTATTACGAAATTGGATTTATTGAAAGGGTATTGGCAGGTTCCCCTGTCTGATCGAGCACGAGAGATTTCTGCATTGTGACTCCCTTCGGGCTTTACGAGTGTAAGGTAATGCCCTTTGGGATGAAAAACGCTGCATGTACTTTCCAACGTCTTATGAACCGGGTTATTTGTGGTTTGGAAGGTACAGAAATCTATATAGATGACCTGGTAGTCTATAGCAACGACTGGCGGACACATATGTTACGATTAAGTAAAGTGTTTGAAGCGTTAAGGGCTGCTGGTCTTGTTGTGAATCTGGCCAAGTGTGAGTTTGGCAAAGCAAAAGTGTGCTATTTGGGTCACGAGGTGGGTTTGGGTCAGGTGGCGCCTAAACAAGCCAACCTCGAGGCTATCGTAAATTTAAAGAGGCCGTGCAATGTCAGAGAAGT
>NC_087211.1:17035273-17047773 GCF_015104395.2 Macrobrachium nipponense | reverse complement strand
CATCACAAGTAATTTCTCTACTTATTCTTGTGTCATCTGCGAAACTACTCACTACCGAATCCTAACAATTATTGTCTATGTCTTCAATCATAATAACAAACAGTATTGCAGCTAACACCGTACCTTGCGGCACACCGCAGAGAGAGAGAGATTATATTCCTTGCGTAAACTGTTATGAGTGGACCGGTCAGTATTGTGCTGACGAAAATAAACTTTGAAACCCCATGAGCGTATGCTTTTTACAATAAGTATTGCTCATCATTTACGTTTTTCATCTACTGACAGAAAAAATGAAGCCTTTCCTTGTGATCAACAAGGAGTCATTCCTTTGAGAACTGAGAGCGGCTACCAAAAGTGTGTTTTACTTTGGTCGACAACTGCTATGTATATTTTGATCTATTTATCTACAAATTTATAATTAAATTCTTTGATACATTCCGTATTCAGTTGACTATTACAGTATAAAAATTATTTTAATTGTTTTTGAGAATCTACCGTTTAGTCTTCACACGGGATAGAATTATTAATAATTGTAAACATCAGGCAACGTGACTCTTACTCTGCTAGATTTCTCAATTCGAAATACAAAAGCGATACAAGTGATATTTCATGCATAAACGAAGCAATTAATTATTAGAATTTCAGCGCTCTGGGAACGATTTAAAGAGACTGAATTTAAAACAGAGCTATAAGGAAATCCTCTGTCAATGTAAATCGCGAATTTTGCACAAATCATTAAGAAACATCGACCCTTTTGATCTACAGACGAGATGAACCATCAAGACCATTGACATAGATACGGTAATGATCATAGAAAAGAAAGTGTGATATAGACAGAAAAGCCTTTGTGAATTATGACAGCACATTAAGCATTTGTTATTTATTTTATCATCAAAATTATGACTTACTTTTTGAACAGGGATTTCACAAGGTTCAAAAGAAATCTGAAGGTGACTTCCAGGTGCAGAATCCGTGAGAAAAAGAATCTTTTGTCCCCGAAGTTATTCGTTGATACCCGAACAGTTTCGTTAGCCGCCATGGAGTGATCTCAGGTGACCCCTTAGGATTCAGAGAAGGAAGGGACAGTTGGAAAAAGGACTATAAATGCAAGAACCCTCGCCATGTTGAAATGTCTCTGTTTGAGCAAGATTCCCACTTTTCATGTACTTACTTTTATTCTTTCCCTGTTTGGTCTTCGCAGTAAAGTCGTAGCCATTTTGACTCTCAATAAAGAAGGCAAGGAACCCTTTCCTCAAATGTTCATTTTGTGTCTGTTGACCAGTTTAAGCGTTTAGAACCTGATATCTGTCTTGAAGTGAGGGACACGGGTAGAGGCGGAAATAAACAGAAACATGGATGAGAATAACAGTGATCAAAGCTTCATCAATATGCGTAGTACTATCATGTCACTCAGGAATTAGGAACTTGAGATCTCAACGGTGCAGGCTGTGGGTGTTAGATGCTATTTTCTCTCTCTCTCTCTCTCTCTCTCTCTCTCTCTCTCTCTCTCTCTCTCTCCCCTTGATTCTTGAGAAGCATCTATGTAATATATATATTCATATCATGCGATGTGGTAATACAGGTAATTCAGTAATTACGGAAATATGATGAGATTTCATTGGACTAAGTAATACAATATAAGTTCCTCCCTTTATTCCACACACTTCGGGCTTATGTCCGCCCAAAGACAGAGGGTAAAACAACAAAATCTGCAGCAGGTTCCCTTTCGTCCTCCTCCTGCATCGCCCAACAGATTTGTGAGAACGACTCTCATCACTATGCATGGACAGCACATCCGGTGGCAGTTAAATGTTACAGTTACAGCGCAATGTCCGAATACAGAATGTATAGGACAGATGTATCACACCGATACTGAACTTCACAATTTCCCTGAGGACTGTTTGTATGTGCGTCTGTGTTTGTTTTGATAATGCATAATGCACAGTATGCAGCTCTTCTAGAGATATATACACAACAATGCCTTTCTTCTTTGGTTATGGCTACAGCTTCGCTTTTTCTCCAACTTCAAATGTTTCCTTTCCCTTCCGTCGATTCAGTATCACTGAAAGAGCGATGGCTCTCACTTCTAATAACATTGGCCAGTAAGTTGAATGTGGAGTGATAACCTCGTAGGGTTTTTTTAATTTCTATACTTTCCTTCAAGTAAAATTGTACCTATTTTCCTTTGCTGGTTATTTACAAAATCCAGTGAAAGGTTTCACCCTTGCTAGTTGGAATTTTCATTTCAGTGATGACCACTGATATCTTTTCATATCATTTTCACGCCGTAGGATGGTAATGCCGTAAGTGCGCCTCACACGGTGCACTGCAGGCATTACTTTGAAGAGCGTCCCTTCTGCCCCTAGCTACAACCCTGTTCATTTGTTTTAGTGTACCTCCGTTCATATTCACCTTCGTCCATCTTACTGTCATCAGCCTTCTCCTAACAATTGTTTCATAGTGCTTCAACTGCTTTGAGGTTTTCCTCTTGTTACGCCTCTCAAACCTTTCTACTCTCAATTTCCCTTTCAGCGCTGAGTGACCTCAGAAAATTTTGTTGCACGAAAAGCCCTGTTGGAGAACTAATGAATGATCTCTAATTGCCTTTAAAGACCCCTTGGAAAAATCATGCCATATTGGGGGAGCTCGCTCCCTCCCCTAATTGGATCACGGTTTGGCGTCGTCCCCCTAATCTCATTAAATGGGTATCAAGTACAGCAACGTTCACATGGCCAGTGTACATAGCTGTAATTGAGTTTTCCTGTCTTGTAGTGTATTTGTGGACGTATTACGGTTGCGATGGATACAAGGAAAATGTCTAATTGAAACGATATTGGACTGAATACACACACACACACTCAGATATATAGATATATATATATATATATATATATATATATATATATATATATATATATATATATACATATATATATATATATATATTATATATTATATATATTGTGTGTGTGTGTGTGTTATTTTTTAACAGTACTGTGGCGTTCTAAAGTTACCACGAAATGTTTTTCTACACTTTCGGAAATTTCAAGATCGTTTTTGTATTTTGTGTTTTTATAACTCACCTTGCCATGGCTTTGCTGTTAAGATTTCGTTATGAAATCTGAAATCTCATTATATTCTGTGACTTCTTTCAGATGAACACCATATTCTTTGGAAGTTTCAATTTTAAATGTTGTGCTTCTGTAGGTTTGTTCTTTGTAAGGAAGTGAGGGTTTATTCTCTAAGAGCTGAGACGCAGTAGTTTAATTTGTAATGTGTATGCGTCAGAAGAAGAAATAAACAAGCAAAATCAGAGAGAGAGAGAGAGAGAGAGAGAGAGAGAGAGAGAGAGAGAGAGAGAGATCCGACTGCGTATCCAGTTCGTGGAGAGGCTCTTGGCTATTCTATGCCTCTCTCTTTGTAAACTTCCCACTGAGGACGGGGGACATGACCCGATAGCTCGATTTTCAGTTCCGGCCTAAAATTTGGGAATAAATCGTACATTTCATTTTAAACAGACGTCGAGATAAACAAGAATTCTTTGAATTTTCTGTTGTTCCGACTAAGTACAAACCGTCGGTTGTCTAACAAAAGGATATCCGCGGGAACGCGCCGCCACTACCACATACAAAGAGTTCAAACTTGAATCGCTGTCCTTGGCTCTGGGGTAACTGCGCTGGGTGAGCCCGGGCCAGCTTGGGTAGGTCATTGTGATACCATTCTTTTCGCGGTAGCCGTCGTGTCAACACCTACTCCTGCCGCCTCGACCCGACTTGAGATAAACAACGCATGACCGCCGACTGTAGTTGTTTTATATCGTGATATATCTTTGACATCCTGTGCTTGAGTGCTTCCCCAGTGCCCTTTTCCTATCCTTTTATTTATCCTTATTATTACCTAGCATCCTAACTTCCCTGTAAGTATGGAAGGTGGATCTATGGTGGGTTTTTCGGGGAGGATTTGTGTGTGTGTTTCCGATGGCGTGCGTTGCGGTGCATCTTTGCCTTCACCAACCTCGGACCCTCATCTATGGTGTATTGCATGTAGGGGGTTTGCGTGTTCTCCTAATACATCGTGTTCAACGTGTGCGCAGTGGAATAGTGATCAGTGGAGGCTCTATTATGAGGCACATAAAAGCTTTTTCAGTGACGCTAGTGTTGATTCCGATAAGGCTAGGCCTAGGCCGACTACTTTGGGGCCTAAGGTCGTGTGTGAGGAGGATAGTGTCCAATTGGAGAACACTAGGCCTAGTAATCCTTCCTCCTTATTAAGTGAGCCTAGTGTCCTTCCCAAGAGACTTAGGCTAAAGAAACCTTCGTCTTCGGGAGATAGGAAAGCAGGTAAGAGGAAAGAAGATGCCTTAGGGGCTGGGAACCATGTTCCTGCCTCGAAGCGTAACAAGAAGGGTGCTTCAACCAAGATCTTGTTTCTGCCTAGCCTAAAGGCCGAACTATCTCGTTCTGACCGAAGCAGCACCGAGACACAGCCGGGTGCCAAGTTAACCCCCTGTTCCTCTTGGGCACAATCAGCCCAGCCCCAGGAGGGATCCAGTGACGGACCTGACTCCTCACCCTCCCATCCTGAGGACGGTGCTAAGGAGCCCGGAACGGGACCCAACTCACTGGAGCTGGAGGCCCTCTCCCCTCCTGAAGTTGCGGCAACCCGACGCAAGAAGCCAGCCAGCCACAACGCTCGTAGGAGGAGCATCAACGGAGACCTTTCGATGCCGCAAGGCCAAGGTCACACTGAGAGACCAGTGCCAGCGTTGATGCCCAGGATATCTAGGCCTAGGCTTGAGCCTAGTACCTCCGCACCACCTCCATCAGTTAGCCCAGTTACAGTGAGGGACCAGGTCCTCACTCCCGCACTGGACATTGCGAACCTGGTTAAACAGGCGGTGGAGGATTACTTAAGCTCCAGAAAGGAGGTTTCCCAGCAAGTTGATAAGAAGAACACCAGTCTCAAGGAGTCTGCCAAAAAGATGAAAGAAGCCAGGAAGAAGTTCCTATTGGAGAAGAAGTCGGAGGAACTTTTTCCAGATTTGGATGACAGTTCTGACTCCGATTGCGAGCCCTATTCCTGCTCCGAGGGGGAGCCCGATTCTGACCCTTATCGTTCAACCAGATTTTGTCTATTATTAGAAGCGCCAATGGCCTAACGGAAACTGAGGAGCTAAACCAAGAGTTTCAGTCAGAGGTGCATAAGGTGCTCAATCTGAAGAATTCGCAGCCCCCCTCGGTCAGCCTCCCCTGGAGCAACCAGGTTAGGCTAGCCATGGCTAGAGCATCCGGCCGAGCAAGCCACTACTTCACCAACTAGGGTATCAGAGAAACAGAGGTGGCTTCCTATCCCTGCTCAGGGGGCCAGCAGGTATTATAGGGCAACAGGTGACAAACTTAGGGAGTCTGCATATTCCAGGGACCTTGCAGATCTCTTAGATGTCAGTCTGGACGCCTTACAGAAGAAGCACCTCTTGCTCTCTCCCTCAGAAACCGAAGGACTCATTTGCGCTCTAGCTCTGGCCCTCGCTACAAATTCGTGGTGATGGAACGTTTACTGGCTGCACTTCCGCAGTTCTTACCCGAGCTCCAGCCTCAGCAGCAGCAGAACTTGTCTTCGTTCATGCAGTGTGGGATCAAGACTCTCTCACACCAGGCAGACAATTTAGCGGTCCTGTGGGCTAATATGGAGGTGAAAAGGAGAGAGAATGCCTTCAAGGAGGCCAAATCGCCAGTAGTGAGAGACCTCCTCCTGGACTTAAGGAAAAACCCGCTGTTCCAGAAAGAAGTTATTCCAGCGGAAGAAGTTCGCAAGGCAGCGGAGAAGAAGGAGTGATCTCTCCAATCTAGGGCTCTCTCCAATACCGGAATGCCGGGCCATAGACCACGGCCAGCACCACAAATTAGCCAGCAAGTAAGAGAAGCGCAGAGACCGTCCTTTCCCCTGCGTAGGCGAGAAGAGAAGAAACCATACTCTGTTTCGAAAGACAAGTTCCATAGAGAGAAGACTCGTCCCTTTCCATCAAAGGAGCAAAAGCAGAAAGGCAACAGAAGAGAGGGGGGGCCCCCGCAAGAAGTTCTAGGCCAGGTCCTGCCCGTCAGCGGAAGGTAGGGGGTTGCTTGGCTGCCAATTGGCAAGTGTGGCAGCAAGCAGGAGCAGAAGATTGGACCCTGCAGGTCATCAAGTCAGGCTACCGTCTTCCCTTCCAGTCAACACCCACTCTATCCCCTACCCCCATCCAAGTCCCTTCCTATCGGCCGGGCTCGGACCGTGGACGGGCCCTGGAGGAGGAATATCCAAGCTACTTCAGAAAGGGGCGTTGAAAGAGGTTCAGGATCCAGGTCCAGGGTTCTACTCCAGACTCTTCCTGGTAGAAAAGGCAACAGGGGGTTAGAGGCCAGTCATAGACCTTTCACCCCCCAACAAGTTCCTTTCTCTGACAAAGTTTCGGATGGAAACGGCAGACTCAGTCCGAGCTTGTGTCAGGGAGGGAGACTTCATGGCCTCAATAGACCTTCAAGATGCCTACTTCCAAGTCCCTGTTCACCCCTCCTCCAGGAAATTCCTCAGGATTGTCAGCCTCGTGACAGCCCCACAGGTGTTCACCAGGGTCTTCAAGATAGTGTCGATATGTGCACACGCAAGAGGCATCCGTCTCCTCCGCTACCTGAACGATTGGCTCATCTTAGCCGAGACAGCTGCTCAGTGTGCAGATCACCTTCAGCTAGTTTTGTCATTCGTTCAGGAACTGGAAGTGGTGGTAAATGTCGACAAGTCGGACTTCACTCCCAGACAAAGGGTAGTGTACCTCGGAATGACGCTAAATTCATCCCTCATGAAGGCCTTCCCCTCGGAGAACAGAGTCTCCAGCCTAGTAACTCAAGTGCAGATAGCTTTGGGGCCCAGCCCTCCCACTGCCAAACTCTGCCAGTCCATCTTAGGACACATGGCCTCAATAGAGAGACTAGTGCCTCACAGCAGAAGACGTATGAGGCCTCTTCAGTGGCTGTTCAAGAAGCAATGGTCTCCTCAGGAAGGGGACCCCAACAGCAAAATTCTTCTCTCTCAAGAAGTAAGGGAGTCCCTGGAGTGGTGGATGGTTCCTTCCCAACTCCAAGGGGGCATCTCTCTCAGTCCAAGAACCCCAGAGATTCTTCTCTTCACAGATGCATCAAAAGAAGGGTTGGGGGCGCACCTGACGGAGGAAGAAGTGAGCGGCCTGTGGTTGGAAGGAGAGAGAGCAGCTCACATCAATGTCTTGGAATTGAAGGCAGTCTTCCTCTCCCTTCAGCACTTCCTGTCTCAACTCCAAGGGAAAACGGTGGGCCTAATTTCAGACAACTCCACGGTGGTGGCATATCTAAACAAACAGGGGGTCACAATCTCACTGGATCTTTGTCGCCTGGCAGTACAAATCCAGGAGTTAGCAGAGAAAATGGACATCACCCTCAAAGCAAGATATATTCCGGGCAAGAAAAATGTTTGGGTGGACCATCTGAGCAGGAGGGGACAGATAATCAACACAGAATGGTCCCTCCATCAAGAAGTAGCAGATGGCCTGATAAAGAGGTGGGGCTCTCCTTCGATAGACCTCTTTGCCACCGCATGGAACAGGAAGCTGCCAGTGTTCTTCTCCCCACTCCCAGACCCGCAGGCAGCGGGAGAGGATGCCCTCCTGCAGGATTGGAAGAACCTGGACGCTTATGCCTTCCCGCCTTTCCCCCTCCTCCAGAAGACCCTTCAGAAGATTCGCTACTCACAGAACCTACGAGTAACCTTAGTAGCTCCTTGGTGGCCCAAAGCCCCCTGGTTCCCAGAAGTGCTAGATCTCCGAGTTGGAGGACCCGGGTAAGCCCTACCAGACAGATGTGGTCTTCTCGCCCAACCCAACAACCGGACTCCTACAACCCAAATCTGTCAGCCCTCCGCTTACACGGGTTTTGACTGTCGTCAAAATCCTCCTTGGTAGAGGTTTTTCCAGACAGTTAGCTGAGGACATGGCCAATCCTGTGAAACCATCCTCAGGCAGATTGTACCAGGGAAAGTGGCGACTGTTTCAAGATTGGTGTCAAGATAAAGGCATTGCCCCAGACGAGGCCACCATCCCTCAACTAGCGAGTTTTTTCCACCACCTCAGAAAGGATAAACGACTATCCATATCAGCAGTGTAGGGTTATAGAGCGGCTTTAAATCAAGTATTCTCGTTGAAAGGCATGGACCTCGCTGCATCTCCAGAAATTTTGTTGCTCTTCAAGCACTTTAGGAAGACCTGTCCCCCGAGAGAGCTACGGACTCCCCACTGGGATGTGGCCTTAGTCCTGGAATCCTATGAGCCCTTACATTCAGCTTCCTTGAAGAACCTCACCTTGAAGTCAGGTATTGAGAGCAGGCACCTGGAAGAGACAAACCACCTTCACCTCCTTCTACCTACAAGAAGTTACATTCAAATCTCTGGAGGTCTCTCTGGGCTCCATTGTCCCCCCCCCCCCCCCCCCGCAGCCCAAGAGATCCTCTAGGCATATCGGTCACCCGCACTGCGTACCTCAATTTAGAAATACACACACACACACTCCCGGCAATTCCCGCCTAAGTCTGGCCGAATGTAAGGGGTATGAGTGAGTTTCCTGGTAGTATCCTACGTATGACTATACTGTTCATGACACGACTTGGCCACTACTGACTTACCTGGAGAGTTGAATGATGGCTACGAATCCTTCAGGAACAGCTCTCAGAGTGAGTATTAGTACCATAGGTTAGGACAACAGCCGGAGCCCCTTGGGTTCTCCCCTATTGAATCCTTACCGTACAAAGTGTCATGAGGATAAGCGGGTCTGGGTTAACATCAGGTCGTGTAAAGTTATTGACTGCTCTTCAAAGGGTGCGTTCAGGTCACTCACCTTCCCATCCTCAGTTCGAGTCTCCTTTTGTTAGACAACCGACGGTTTGTACTTAGTCAGAACAAAAGTAATTTTGTCAAAAAGTTATTTTCTCCTATATACAAACCTAGGTTGTCTAACGAATTAATGGCCCTCCTCATCCACCCCTCATTGAGTTATGGCCCCCCCCTTTGAAGAGTGTCTGTTTAGACTAAGTATTCTAAGGGCTCAAAGAATGGTATCACAACGACCTACCCAAGCTGGCCTGGGCTCACCCAGCGCAGTTACCCCAGACCCAGGGACAGCGATTCAAGTTTGAACTCTTTGTATGCGGTAGTGGCGGCGCGTTCCCGCAGATATCCTTTTATTAGACAACCTAGGTTTGTATATAGGAAAAAATAATTTTTCGACAAAATTACTTTTTTCCTTTCCTCTGTAGCCCTATTGAGATGTAGTGCCGTCGGTGCACCTCAGGTTGTGTACTGTAGGCTTTACTAAAGGTTCTTTGCAGCGTTCTTTTGACCCCTGGTTTCAGCCCCTTTCATTCCATTACGGTGCTTCAGTTTATGTTCTCTTTCTTCCATCTGACTTTCCTGCTCCCTCTCCCAACAATCGTTTCATGGTGCAACTCCTTTGAGGTTTTCCTCCTGTTACACCTTTAAATAAACCTTTTCACTCTCTATTTCCCTTTCAGCGCTGAATGACCTCATAGGTCCCATTGCTTGACATTGGGCCTAATTTTTATATTGATTCCTTTCCTCTGTAGGGATATCTTATACAAAAACGCCGTCTTTTTTATGTATTTCACCTCCACTTACTTCTGGCTAAGATACTTCTAATGCTTTATAAGTACAAAACGAGAGACACTTATCATCACAACTGGACTAATATTAAAATATTATTCATTACTTATGGTGTGATATTCACCATAGGAGTCGAGTATAGGACAAATCTAACCTTACTCACTTTAGCTGTTCTTGAGTCCAGTGACGTTTCTTGTCTTTTTCATTCATTATGTAACTTCTGCCAATTATTACATAATTGATTTATTTAAAGTAAAAGTAAGAATGCAGGAGAGAGGGCAGAAAATAAAGTCATCTAGAAAACAACGAGTATGAAACAAAAAAACATCGGGGCTGGATAAAATAGCCATTAACGGATCAATGAGACCCTTTAATATGAGATAACCTGGATAAGCTATCAGAGTGCATCTGAATGAACAAGTCAAACACTTAAAGAGATTTGATTCCATCAGGGAGATAAGTGTTGCGAAATACATCACACACACGCACGAGTGGCTAGGATAAGAGACCTTTTTACATATGCTTTTAAATTTGAATAATCTCATAATGTTACATCTCTTCATGCAAATAATTTCTTACAATGTATTGGATTTAGAAAAGTGAATGGAAATATCCAGCCAATGAATGTTGGAAATTTTACCATGTATTTTTCATACATTATTTTTTAAAGGGCGTTCAGAAAAACATGTGGTCGTACTTTTTTGATACATTTGAGAGTTTGGAATTTTTGTTTTGCTCCAGAGTATAAACGGAAATTCTTGTTTTTTATTTAAGCCTGGTAAACAAAAAAACAGATATAAAAATGCTTATGTTTTTGCCAGTCAAAATTTTTAAACAGTTTTCTGTAAAGCGTTCTTTAAAAGGAGAGAGAGAGAGAGAGAGAGAGAGAGAGAGAGAGAGAGAGAGAGAATGCTTCAGGAGCGATTTTTTAAAATAAATAATTGGTCATTATTCTAAGTGAGAGAGAGAGAGAGAGAGAGAGAGAGAGAGAGAGAGAGAGAGAGAGAGAGAGAGAGAGAGATCACTTGCAGTTCAATTAGTTTTACTGACATATACGTACTAATGGGCTCCATATTAAAAGTGTTAACAATCTGGTAATTACTAAGAGACTGATTCTCTCTCTCTCTCCCTCTCTCTCTCATGAATTTTATGTCGTTATTTTCATTACATAATTTTGATTACATGACTGGTGATAATGCTTTCAATCAAGTTATTTATTTTTTTTTTTTTTTTTCTTTTTTTTTATTTTTTATTTTTTTTTGCTCTATCACAGTCCTCCAATTCGACTGGGTGGTGTGGGGATCCGGGTTGCATCCTGCCTCCTTAGAAGTCCATCACTTTTCTTACTATGTGCGCCGTTTCTAGGATCACACCCTTCTGCATGAGTCCTGGAGCTACTTCAGCCTCTAGTTTTTCTAGATTCCTTTTCAGGGATCTTGGATCGTGGCCTAGTGTTCCTATGATAATGGGTACGATTTCCACTGGCATATCCCATATCCTTCTTATTTCTATTTTCAGATCTTGATACTTATCCATTTTTTCCCTCACTTTTCTCCTCAACTCTGGGTGTCCATGGTATTGCGACATCAATGAGTGATACTTCTTCTTGACTTTGTCAATCAACGTCACTTCTGTCTATTTGCACGTATCACCCTATCCGTTCTGATACCATAGTCCCAGAGGATCTTTACCTGATCGTTTTCTATCACTCCCTCAGGTTGGTGCTCGTACCACTTATTACTACAAGGTAGCTGATGTTTCTTGCAACAGGCTCCTCAGTGGAGGGCTTTTGCCACTGAATCATGCCTCTTTTTGTACTGGTTCTGTGCAAGTGCCGGGCATTCGCTTGCTATGTGGTTTATGGTTTCATTTTTCGTATTGCACTTCCTACATATGAGAGAGGTGTTATTTCCGTCTATCGTTCTTTTGAATATATCTGGTTCTTAGGGCCTGATCTTGTGCCGCTGTTATCATTCCTTCAGTTTCCTTCTTTAGCTCTCCCCTCTGTAGCCATTGCCATGTGTCATCGCTGGCTAGTTCTTTAGTCTGTCTCATGTATTGTCCATCCATTGGTTTGCTGCGCCAGTCCTCTGTTCTGTTTGTCATTCTCCTGTCTCTTTATATTTCTGGGTCTTCGTCTACTTTTACTAGTCCTTCTTCCCATGCACTCTTTAGCCACTCGTCTTCACTGGTTTTCAGATTTATCGGACCCAGGTTGCTCTGTTTCTCGATGTTACCGCAGTCCTCTATACTTAGTATCCTCTCCCTCCTTCATTTCGTGTTATGTATAGTCTGTCCGAATTTTGCTTTTGGGTTTGTAGTGCTTAGTGTATTGTCATATGTTTCCTGTTTTACTGATCTATGCTGCGGAGTTCTGCCTTCGTCCATTCCACTATTCCTGCGCTGTATCTGATTACTGGCACTGTCCATGTGTTTATGGCTTTTATCATATTTCCGGCGTAGAGTTTCGACTTGAGTATCGCTTTGAGTCTCTTCATATATCCTTTCCTGATCGTGTCCTTCATCTCTTGGTGTTTTATATCCCCTCCTTCCATTATTCCCAGGTATTTTTGTATCCTGTCTCATCTATTATTATTATTTTATTATTATTATTATTTATTTTATTATTATTATTAGTATTATTATTTTCTCTGTGCGTGCGTGCGGGCGCATGGTCGTTGGCTTCAGTCTCCTATTTCCCGAAATATATTCTCTGCAAATATCCTGTAATAATAATAATAATATAATAATAATAATAATATAATAATAATAATAATAATAATAATAATAATAATAATAATATCTGCCCGATCAATCATTT
>NC_087211.1:17018296-17034773 GCF_015104395.2 Macrobrachium nipponense | reverse complement strand
AAATGATTGATCGGGCAGTATATTATTATTATTATTATTATTATTATGCGCTATCACAGTCCTCCAATTCGACTGGGTGGTATTTATAGTGTGGGGTTCCGGGTTGCATCCTGCCTCCTTAGGAGTCCATCACTCTTCTTACTATGTGTGCCGTTTCTAGGATCACACTCTTCTGCATGAGTCCTGGAGCTACCTCAACCTCTAGTTTTTCTAGATTCCTTTTCAGGGATCTTGGATCGTGCCTAGTGCTCCTATGATTATGGGTACGATTTCCACTGGCATATCCCATATCCTTCTTATTTCTATTTTCAGATCTTGATACTTATCCATTTTTCCCTCTCTCTCTTTCTCAACTCTGGTGTCCCATGGTATTGCGACATCAATGAGTGATACTTTCTTCTTGACTTTGTCAATCAACGTCACGTCTGGTCTGTTTGCACGTATCACCCTATCCGTTCTGATACCATAATCCCAGAGGATCTTTGCCTGATCGTTTTCTATCACTCCCTCAGGTTGGTGTTCGTACCACTTATTACTGCAAGGTAGCTGATGTTTCTTGCACAGGCTCCAGTGGAGGGCTTTTGCCACTGAATCATGCCTCTTTTTGTACTGGTTCTGTGCAAGTGCCGGGCATTCACTTGCTATGTGGTTTATGGTTTCATTTTTCGTATTGCACTTCCTACATATGGGAGAGATGTTATTTCCGTCTATCATACTTTGAACATATCTGGTTCTTAGGGCCTGATCTTGTGCCGCTGTTATCATTCCTTCAGTTTCCTTCTTTAGCTCTCCCCTCTGTAGCCATTGCCAATTGTCATCGCTGGCTAGTTCTTTAGTCTGTCTCATGTATTGTCCGTGCATTGGTTTATTGTGCCAGTCCTCTGTTCTTTCTCTGTCTGTCTCTGTCCTGTCTCGTATATTTCTGGGTCTTCGTCTACTTTTATTAGTCCTTCTTCCATGCACTCTTTAGCCACTCGTCTTCACTGGTTTTCAGATATTGCCCCAGTGCTCTGTTTTCGATGTTGACGCAGTCCTCTATACTTAGTAGTCCTCTCCCTCCTTCCTTTCGTGTTATGTATATTATTATTATTATTATTATTATTATTATTATTATTATTATTATTATTATTATTATTATTACAGGATATTTACGAGAATATATTTCGGGGGGAAATAGGAGACTGAAGCCAACGACCATGCGCCCGCACGCACGCACAGAGAAAATAATAATAATAATAATAATAATAATAATAATAATAATAATAATAATAATAATAATAATAGATGAGACAGGATACAAATACCTGGGAATAATGGAAGGAGGGGATATAAAACACCAAGAGATGAAGGACACGATCAGGAAAGGATATATGAAGAGACTCAAAGCGATACTCAAGTCGAAACTCTACGCCGGAAATATGATAAAAGCCATAAACACATGGACAGTGCCAGTAATCAGATACAGCGCAGGAATAGTGGAATGGACGAAGGCAGAACTCCGCAGCATAGATCAGAAAAACAGGAAACATATGACAATACACTAAGCACTACACCCAAAAGCAAATTCGGACAGACTATACATAACACGAAATGAAGGAGGGAGAGGACTACTAAGTATAGAGGACTGCGGTAACATCGAGAACAGAGCACTGGGGCAATATCTGAAAACCAGTGAAGACGAGTGGCTAAAGAGTGCATGGGAAGAAGGACTAGTAAAAGTAGACGAAGACCCAGAAATATAAAGAGACAGGAGAATGACAAACAGAACAGAGGACTGGCGCAGCAAACCAATGGATGGACAATACATGAGACAGACTAAAGAACTAGCCAGCGATGACACATGGCAATGGCTACAGAGGGGAGAGCTAAAGAAGAAAACTGAAGGAATGATAACAGCGGCACAAGATCAGGCCCTAAGAACCAGATATGTTCAAAGAACGATAGACGGAAATAACACCTCTCTCATATGTAGGAAGTGCAATACGAAAAATGAAACCATAAACCACATAGCAAGCGAATGCCCGGCACTTGCACAGAACCAGTACAAAAAGAGGCATGATTTAGTGGCAAAAGCCCTCCACTGGAGCCTGTGCAAGAAACATCAGCTACCTTGCAGTAATAAGTGGTACGAGCACCAACCTGAGGGAGTGATAGAAAACGATCAGGTAAAGATCCTCTGGGACTATGGTATCAGAACGGATAGGGTGATACGTGCAAATAGACCAGAAGTGACGTTGATTGACAAAGTCAAGAAGAAAGTATCACTCATTGATGTCGCAATACCATGGGACACCAGAGTTGAAGAGAAAGAGAGGGAAAAAATGGATAAGTATCAAGATCTGAAAATAGAAATAAGAAGGATATGGGATATGCCAGTGGAAATCGTACCCATAATCATAGGAACACTAGGCACGATCCCAAGATCCCTGAAAAGGAATCTAGAAAAACTAGAGGCTGAAGTAGCTCCAGGACTCATGCAGAAGGGTGTGATCCTAGAAACGGCGCACATAGTAAGAAAAGTGATGGACTCCTAAGGAGGCAGGATGCAACCCGGAACCCCACACCACCCAGTCGAATTGGAGGACTGTGATAGAGCAAAAAAAATAAAAAATAAAAAAAAAATAAAAATAAATAACTTGATTGAAAGCATTATCACAGATCATGTAATCAAAATTATGTAATGAAAATAACGACATAAAATTCATGAGAGAGAGAGAGGGAGAGAGAGAGAGAATCAGTCTCTTAGTAATTACCAGATTGTTAACACTTTTAATATGGAGCCCATTAGTACGTATATGTCAGTAAAACTAATTGAACTGCAAGTGATCTCTCTCTCTCTCTCTCTCTCTCTCTCTCTCTCTCATCTCTCTCTCTCTCTCTCTTCTCTCTCACTTAGAATAATGGGGGGGACCAATTATTTATTTTTATTTTAAAAAATAAAAATCGGCTCCTTGAAGCATTTTTTCTCTCCTCTCTCTTACCTCTCTTTCTTCTCTCTCTATCAACTCTCTCTCTCCTCTCTCTCTCTCTCTCTCCTTTTAAAGAACGCTTTACAGAAAACTGTTTAAAAATTGGACTGGCAAAACATAAGCATTTTTATATCTGTTTTTGTTTACCAGGCTTAAATAAAAAACAAGAATTTCCGTTTATACTCTGGAGCAAAACAAAATTCCAAACTCTCAAATGTATCAAAAAAGTACGACCACATGTTTTTCTGAACGCCCTTTAAAAAATAATGTATGAAAAATACATGATAAAATTTCCAACATTCATTGGCTGGATATTTCCATTCACTTTTCTAAATCCAATACATTGTAAGAAATTATTTGCATGAAGAGATGTAACATTATGAGATTATTCAAATTTAAAAGCATATGTAAAAAGGTCTCTTATCCTAGCCACTCGTGCGTGTGTGTGATGTATTTCGCAACACTTATCTCCCTGATGGAATCAAATCTCTTTAAGTGTTTGACTTGTTCATTCAAATGCACTCTGATAGCTTATCCAGGTTATCTCATATTAAAGGGTCTCATTGATCCGTTAATGGCTATTTTATCCAGCCCCGATGTTTTTTTGTTTCATACTCGTTGTTTTCTAGATGACTTTATTTTCTGCCCTCTCTCCTGCATTCTTACTTTTACTTTAAATAAATCAATTATGTAATAATTGGCAGAAGTTACATAATGAATGAAAAAGACAAGAAACGTCACTGGACTCAAGAACAGCTAAAGTGAGTAAGGTTAGATTTGTCCTATACTCGACTCCTATGGTGAATATCACACCATAAGTAATGAATAATATTTTAATATTAGTCCAGTTGTGATGATAAGTGTCTCTCGTTTTGTACTTATAAAGCATTAGAAGTATCTTAGCCAGAAGTAAGTGGAGGTGAAATACATAAAAAAGACGGCGTTTTTGTATAAGATATCCCTACAGAGGAAAGGAATTCAATATAAAAATTAGGCCCAATGTCAAGCAATGGGACCTATGAGGTCATTCAGCGCTGAAAGGGAAATAGAGAGTGAAAAGGTTTATCTAAAGGTGTAACAGGAGGAAAACCTCAAAGGAGTTGCACCATGAAACGATTGTTGGGAGAGGGAGCAGGAAAGTCAGATGGAAGAAAGAGAACATAAACTGAAGCACCGTGAATGGAATGAAAGGGGCTGAAACCAGGGGTCAAAAGAACGCTGCAAAGAACCTTTAGTAAAGCCTACAGTACACAACCTGAGGTGCACCGACGGCACTACATCTCAATAGGACTACAGAGGAAAGGAAAAAAGTAATTTTGTCGAAAAATTATTTTTTCCTATATACAAACCTAGGTTGTCTAATAAAAGGATATCTGCGGGAATGCGCCGCCACTACCGCATACAAAGAGTTCAAACTTGAATCGCTGTCCCTGGGTCTGGGGTAACTGCGCTGGGTGAGCCCAGGCCAGCTTGGGTAGGTCGTTGTGATACCATTCTTTGAGCCCTTAGAATACTTAGTCTAAACAGACACACTCTTCAAAGGGGGGGGCCATAACTCAATGAGGGGTGGATGAGGAGGGCCATTAATTCGTTAGACAACCTAGGTTTGTATATAGGAGAAAATAACTTTTTGACAAAATTACTTTTGTTCCGACTAAGTACAAACCGTCGGTTGTCTAACAAAAGGAGACTCGAACTGAGGATGGGAAGGTGAGTGACCTGAACGCACCCTTTGAAGAGCAGTCAATAACTTTACGCGACCTGATGTTAACCCAGACCCGCTTATCCTCATGACACTTTATACGGTAAGGATTCAATAGGGGAGAACCCAAGGGGCTCCGGCTGTTGTCCTAACCTATGGTACTAATACTCACTCTGAGAGCTGTTCCTGAAGGATTCATAGCCATCATTCAACTCTCCAGGTAAGTCAGTAGTGGCCAAGTCGTGTCATGAACAGTATAGTCATACGTAGGATACTACCAGGAAACTCACTCATACCCCTTACATTCGGCCAGACTTAGGCGGGAATTGCCGGGAGTGTGTGTGTGTGTGTATTTCTAAATTGAGGTACGCAGTGCGGGTGACCGATATGCCTAGAGGATCTCTTGGGCTGCGACAATGGAGCCCAGAGAGAACACCTCCAGAGATTTGAATGTAACTTCTTGTAGGTAGAAGGAGGTGGTGGTTTGTCTCTTCCAGGTGCCTGCTCTCAATACCTGACTCACTGAGAGGTTCTTCCTGAAGAGCATAGAGAAGCCTATGCCCCTAACTTCGTGAGCCCTCACCTTCGGCATTGGTACTTCCTTGTTTTCGTAGGCCCTTCTTATAACTTGTCTGATTCAGAAGGAGATGGTATTCTTAGCCACCTCTTTCGGATGCTTGCCCGTGGCCACGAACAGCCGCTTGATAGCCGGTCTGAACTGTCTAGTCCTCTTGAGGTAGGCTTTCATGGCTCTGACCGGGCATAGAATCAGTTCCTCTTTGTCAAAGCCGGTAAAATCTCCCAAGGAAGGAATGGTAAAAGAGGAAAACATCTCATCTGGCTTGGAGGGGTCTTGAGTCTTGGCTACAAAGCCAGGGACAAACGAGAACCCCATCTCCCTCCAACGCCTGGTGTGTGACACTTCGTAGGACAGTGCGTGTAGTTCGCTGACCCTCTTCGAAGATGCCAGGGCTAAGAGGAAAAGGGTCTTCAAGGTGAGGTTCTTCAAGGAAGCTGAATGTAAGGGCTCATAGGGAGGACCTCTCAAGGATTCCAGGACTAAGGCCACATCCCAGTGGGGAGTCCGTAGCTCTCTCGGGGGACAGGTCTTCCTAAAGTGCTTGAAGAGCAACAAAATTTCTGGAGATGCAGCGAGGTCCATGCCTTTCAACGAGAATACTTGATTTAAAGCCGCTCTATAACCCTCCACTGCTGATATGGATAGTCGTTTATCCTTTCTGAGGTGGTGGAAAAAACTCGCTAGTTGAGGGATGGTGGCCTCGTCTGGGGCAATGCCTTTATCTTGACACCAATCTTGAAACAGTCGCCACTTTCCCTGGTACAATCTGCCTGAGGATGGTTTCACAGGATTGGCCATGTCCTCAGCTAACTGTCTGGAAAAACCTCTACCAAGGAGGATTTTGACGACAGTCAAAACCCGTGTAAGCGGAGGGCTGACAGATTTGGGTGTAGGCGTCCGTTGTTGGGTTGGGCGAGAAGATCCACTCTGTCTGGTAGGCTTACCGGGTCCTCCAACTGGAGATCTAGCACTTCTGGGAACCAGGGGGCTTTGGGCCACCAAGGAGCTACTAAGGTTACTCGTAGGTTCTGTGAGTAGCGAATCTTCTGAAGGGTCTTCTGGAGGAGGGGGGGAAAGGCGGGAAGGACATAAGCGTCCAGGTTCTTCCAATCCTGCAGGAGGGCATCCTCTCCCGCTGCCTGCGGGTCTGGGAGTGGGGAGAAGAACACTGGCAGCTTCCTGTTCCATGCGGTGGCAAAGAGGTCTATCGAAGGAGAGCCCCACCTCTTTATCAGGCCATCTGCTACTTCTTGATGGAGGGACCATTCTGTGTTGATTATCTGTCCCCTCCTGCTCAGATGGTCCGCCCAAACATTTTTCTTGCCCGGAATATATCTTGCTTTGAGGGTGATGTCCATTTCCTCTGCTAACTCCTGGATTTGTACTGCCAGGCAACAAAGATCCAGTGAGACTGTGACCCCCTGTTTGTTTAGATATGCCACCACCGTGGAGTTGTCCGACATTAGGCCCACCGTTTTCCCTTGGAGTTGAGACAGGAAGTGCTGAAGGGAGAGGAAGACTGCCTTCAATTCCAAGACATTGATGTGAGCTGCTCTCTCTTCTTCCGACCACAGGCCGCTCACTTCTTCCTCCGTCAGGTGCGCCCCCCACCCTTCTTTTGATGCATCTGTGAAGAGAAGAATCTCTGGGGTTCTTGGACTGAGAGAGATGCCCCCTTGGAGGTGGGAAGGAACCATCCACCACTCCAGGGACTTCCTTACTTCTTGAGAGAGAAGAATTTTGCTGTTGGGGTCCCCTTCCTGAGGAGACCATTGCTTCTTGAACAGCCACTGAAGAGGCCTCATACGTCTTCTGCTGTGAGGCACTAGTCTCTCTATTGAGGCCATGTGTCCTAAGATGGACTGGCAGAGTTTGGCAGTGGGAGAGCTGGGCCCCAAAGCTATCTGCACTTGAGTTACTAGGCTGGAGACTCTTCTCCGAGGGAAGGCCTTCATGAGGGATGAATCTAGCGTCATTCTGAGGTACACTATCCTTTGTCTGGGAGTGAAGTCCGACTTGTCGACATTTACCACCACTCCCAGTTCCTGAACGAATGACAAAACTAGCTGAAGGTGATCCGCACACTGAGCAGCCGTCTCGGCTAAGATGAGCCAATCGTCCAGGTAGCGGAGGAGACGGATGCCTCTTGCGTGTGCACATATCGACACTATCTTGAAGACCCTGGTGAACACCTGTGGGGCTGTCACGAGGCTGACAATCCCTTGCTGACAATCCTGAGGAATTTCCTGGAGGAGGGGTGAACAGGGACTTGGAAGTAGGCATCTTGAAGGTCTATTGAGGCCATGAAGTCTCCCTCCCTGACCAAGCTCGGACTGAGTCTGCCGTTTCCATCCGAAACTTTGTCAGAGAAAGGAACTTGTTGAGGGGTGAAAGGTCTATGACTGGCCTCTAACCCCCTGTTGCCTTTTCTACCAGGAAGAGCCTGGAGTAGAACCCTGGACCTGGATCCTGAACCTCTTCCAACGCCCCTTTCTGAAGTAGCTTGGATATTTCCTCCTCCAGGGCCCGTCCGCGGTCCGAGCCCGGCCGATAGGAAGGGACTTGGAAGGGGGTAGGGGATAGAGTGGGTGTTGACTGGAAGGGAAGACGGTAGCCTGACTTGATGACCTGCAGGGTCCAATCTTCTGCTCCTGCTTGCTGCCACACTTGCCAATTGGCAGCCAAGCAACCCCCTACCTTCCGCTGACAGGCAGGACCTGGCCTAGAACTTCTTGCGGGGGCCCCCCTCTCTTCTGTTGCCTTTCTGCTTTCGCTCCTTTGATGGAAAGGGACGAGTCTTCTCTCTATGGAACTTGTCTTTCGAAACAGAGTATGGTTTCTTCTCTTCTCGCCTACGCAGGGGAAAGGACGGTCTCTGCGCTTCTCTTACTTGCTGGCTAATTTGTGGTGCTGGCCGTGGTCTATGGCCCGGCAGCCCTAGATTGGAGAGATCACTCCTTCTTTTATGCTGCCTTGCAAACTTCTTCCGCTGGAATAACTACTTTCTGGAACAGCGGGTTTTTCCTCAAGTCCAGGAGGAGGTCTCTCACTACTGGCGATTTGGCCTCCTTGAAGGCATTCTCTCTCGTTTTCACCTCCATATTAGCCCACAGGACCGCTAAATTGTCTGCCTGGTGTGAGAGAGTCTTGATCCCACACTGCATGAACGAAGACAAGTTCTGCTACTGCTGAGGCTGGAGCTCGGGTAAGAACTGCGGAAGTGCAGCCAGTAAACGTTCCATCCACGAATTCGTAGCGAGGGCCAGAGCTAGAGCGCGAATGAGTCCTTCGGTTTCTGAGGGAGAGAGCAAGAGGTGCTTCTTCTGTAAGGCATCCAGACTGACATCTAAGAGATCTGCAAGGTCCCTGGAATATGCAGACTCCCTAAGTTTGTCACCTATTGCCCTATAATACCTGCTGGCCCCCTGAGCAGGGATAGGAAGCCACCTCTGTTTCTCTGATACCCTAGTTGGTGAAGTAGTGGCTTCTCGGGATGCTCTAGCCATGGCTAGCCTAACCTGGTTGCTCCAGGGGAGGCTGACCGAGGGGGGCTGCGAATTCTTCAGATTGAGCACCTTATGCACCTCTGACTGAAACTCTTGGTTTAGCTCCTCAGTTTCTGTTAGGCCATTGGCGCTTCTAATAATAGACAGAATCTGGTTGAACGATAAGGGTCAGAATCGGGCTCCCCCTCTGAGCAGGAATAGGGCTCGCAATCGGAGTCAGAACTGTCATCCAAATCTGGAAAAAGTTCCTCCGACTTCTTCTCCAATAGGAACTTCTTCCTGGCTTCTTTCATCTTTTTGGCAGACTCCTTGAGACTGGTGTTCTTCTTATCAACTTGCTGGGAAACCTCCTTTCTGGAGCTTAAGTAATCCTCCACCGCCTGTTTAACCAGGTTCGCAATGTCCAGTGCGGGAGTGAGGACCTGGTCCCTCACTGTAACTGGGCTAACTGATGGAGGTGGTGCGAAGGTACTAGGCTCAAGCCTAGGCCTAGATTTCCTGGGCATCATCGCTGGCACTGGTCTCTCAGTGTGACCTTGGCCTTGCGGCATCGAAAGGTCTCCGTTGATGCTCCTCCTACGAGCGTTGTGGCTGGCTGGCTTCTTGCGTCGGGTTGCCGCAACTTCAGGAGGGGAGAGGGCCTCCGGCTCCTGTGAGTTGGGTCCCGTTCCGGGCTCCTTAGCACCGTCCTCAGGATGGGAGGGTGAGGAGTCAGGTCTGTCACTGGATCCCTCCTGGGGCTGGGCTGATTGTGCCCGAGAGGAACAGGGGGTTAACTTGGCACCCGGCTGTGTCTCGGTGCTGCTTCGGTCAGAACGAGATAGTTCGGCCTTTAGGCTAGGCAGAAACAAGATCTTGGTTGAAGCACCCTTCTTGTTACGCTTCGAGGCAGGAACATGGTTCCCAGCCCCTAAGGCATCTTCTTTCCTCTTACCTGCTTTCCTATCCCCCGAAGACGAAGGTTTCTTTAGCCTAAGTCTCTTGGGAAGGACACTAGGCTCACTTAATAAGGAGGAAGGATTACTAGGCCTAGTGTTCTCCAATTGGACACTATCCTCCTCACACACGACCTTAGGCCCCAAAGTAGTCGGCCTAGGCCTAGCCTTATCGGAATCAACACTAGCGTCACTGAAAAAGCTTTTATGCCCCTCATAATAGAGCCTCCACTGATCACTATTCCACTGCGCACACGTTGAACACGATGTATTAGGAGAACACGCAAACACTACATGCAATACACCACAGATGAGGGTCCGAGGTTGGCGAAGGCAAAGATGCACCGCAACGCACGCCATTGGAAACACACACACAAATCCTCCCCGAAAAACCCACCATAGATCCGCCTTCCATACTTACAGGGAAGTTAAGATGCTAGGTAATAATAAGGATAAATAAAAGGATAGGAAAAGGGCACTGGGGAAGCACTCAAGCACAGGATGTCAAAGATATATCACGATATAAAACGACTACAGTCGGCGGTCATGTGTTGTTTATCTCAAGTCGGGTCAAGGCGGCAGTAGGTGTTGACACGACGGCTTTCCTACCGCAAAAAAATTAAAGAATGGTTATCACAACGACCTACCAAGCTGGCCCGGGGCTCACCCAGCGCAGTTACCCCAGACCAGGGACAGCGATTCAAGTTTGAACTCTTTGTATGCGGTAGTGGCGGTGCGTTCCCGCGGATATCCTTTTGTTAGACAACCGACGGTTTGTACTTAGTCGGAACAACAGAAAATTAAAAGAATTCTTGTTTATCTCGACGTCTGTTTAAAATGAAATGTACGATTTATTCCCAAATTTTAGGCCGGAACTGAAAATCGAGCTATCGGGTCATGTCCCCCGTCCTCAGTGGGAAGTTTACAAGAGAGAGGCATAGAATAGCAAAGAGCCTCTCCACGAACTGGATACGCAGTCGGATCTCTCTCTCTCTCTCTCCCTCTCTGATTTTGCTTGTTTATTTCTTCTTCTGACGCATACACATTACAAATTAAACTACTGCGTCTCAGCTGTTAGAGAATAAACCCTCACTTACTTACAAAGAACAAACCTACAGAGGCACAACATTTGAAATTGAAACTTCCAAAGAATATGGTGTTCATCTGAAAGAAGTCACAGAATATAATGAGATTTCAGATTTCATAACGAAATCTTAACAGCAAAGCCATGGCAAGGTGAGTTATAAAAACACAAAATACAAAAACGATCTTGAAATTTTCCGAAAGTGTAGAAAAAACATTTCGTGGTAACTTTAGAACGCCACAGTACTGTTAAAAAATAACACACACACACACACAATATATATATATATATATATATATATATATATATATATATATATATATATATATATATTATATATCTGTGAGTGTGTGTGTGTGTATTCAGTCCAATATCGTTTCAATTAGACATTTTCCTTGTATCCATCGCAACCGTAATACGTCCACAAATACACTACAAGACAGGAAAACTCAATTACAGCTATGTACACTGGCCATGTGAACGTTGCTGTACTTGATACCCATTTAATGAGATTAGGGGACGACGCCAAACCGTGATCCAATTAGGGGAGGGAGCGAGCTCCCCCAATATGGCATGATTTTTCCAAGGGGTCTTTAAAGGCAATTAGAGATCATTCATTAGTTCTCCAACAGGGCTTTTCGTGCAACAAAATTTTCTGAGGTCACTCAGCGCTGAAAGGGAAATTGAGAGTAGAAAGGTTTGAGAGGCGTAACAAGAGGAAAACCTCAAAGCAGTTGAAGCACTATGAAACAATTGTTAGGAGAAGGCTGATGACAGTAAGATGGACGAAGGTGAATATGAACGGAGGTACACTAAAACAAATGAACAGGGTTGTAGCTAGGGGCAGAAGGGACGCTCTTCAAAGTAATGCCTGCAGTGCACCGTGTGAGGCGCACTGACGGCATTACCATCCTACGGCGTGAAAATGATATGAAAAGATATCAGTGGTCATCACTGAAATGGAAATTCCAACTAGCAAGGGTGAAACCTTTCACTGGATTTTGTAAATAACCAGCAAAGGAAAATAGGTACAATTTTACTTGAAGGAAAGTATAGAAATTAAAAAACCCTACGAGGTTATCTCTCCATATTCAAATTACTCGCTAATGGGAGCAATCGCTCTTTCAGTGATACTGAATCGACGGAAGGGAAAGGAAAGATTTGAAGTTGGAGAAAAAGCGAAGCTGTAGCCATAACCAAAGAAGAAAGGCATTGTTGTGTATTTATCTCTAGAAGAGCTGCATACTGTGCATTATGCATTATCAAAACAAACACAGACGCACATACAAACAGTCCTCAGGGAAATTGTGAAGTTCAGTATCGGTGTGATACGCCTGTCCTATACATTCTGTATTCGGACACAGCGCTGTAACTGTAACATTTAACTGCCACCGGATGTGCTGTCCATGCATAGTGATGAGAGTCGCTTTCTCAAATCTGTTGGGCGATGCAGGAGCAGGACGGAAGGGAACCTGCTGCAGATTTGGTTGTTTTACCCTCCATTTTTGGGCGGACATCAGCCCAAAGTGGGTGGAATGAGGGGACGAAGATATACTTCAGTATTTAGCCCAATGAAATGTCATCATATTTCCGTAATTACTGAATTACCTGTATTACCACATCTGATGAAATGAAGATATACATAGATGCTTCTCAAGAATCAACAAGAGAGAGAGAGAGAGAGAGAGAGAGAGAGTAACACCTAACACCTACAGCCACACCTCTGCACCGTTGAGATCTCACGTTTCTAATTCCTGGGTGACATGGTAGTACTACGCATTTTGATGGAGCTTTGATCACTGTTATTCTCATCCATGTTTCTGTTTATTTCCGCCTCTGCCTGTGTCCCTCACTTCAACACAGATAACAGGTTCCAAACGCTTACACTTAAATGAACATTTAAGTGAAGGGATCCTTGCCTTCTCAATTAAGAGTCCAAAGGGCTGTGACTTTACTGCGAAGACCAGACAGGGAAGCAATAAAAATCAGTAAATAAAAAGTGGGAATAAAAAGCGTACCGTAAACGGTGAGTTGCTCACACAGAGACATTTCAACATGGCGAGGTTTCTTGCATTTATAACCTTTTTCCTGCTGTCACTTTCTTCTCTGAATCCCTAAGGGGTCACCTGAGATCAATCGATGGCGGCTAGCAAAAATGTTCGGGCATCACGCGTAACTTCAGGGATAAGATTCTTTTTCTCACGGATTCTGCATCTCGAAGTCACCTTAAGATTTCTTTTGAACCCTGGGAAATCCCTGTTCAAATAGTAAATCATCATTTTCATAATGGAATAAGTAACAAATACTTAATTTCCTGTCATAATTTACGAAGGCTTTTCTGTCAATATCACACTTTCTTTTCTATGATCATTATCGTCTCTATTTAAATAATCTTGATGTTTCATCTACTCTGAAATAAAAACGGGTCGATGTTTCTTAATGGTTTGTGCAAATTCGCGATTGACAGAGAATTTCCTTATAGCTCTGTTGTTTACTTCGCTGAGCAGAGTCGCTCTGCTTTAAATTCAGTCTCTTTAAA
Organism: Macrobrachium nipponense; assembly: GCF_015104395.2. Taxonomy (NCBI): domain Eukaryota; kingdom Metazoa; phylum Arthropoda; class Malacostraca; order Decapoda; family Palaemonidae; genus Macrobrachium; species Macrobrachium nipponense. Next base: position 17,021,458 of record NC_087211.1, on the reverse strand, counting down.
TCGTTCCCAGAGCACTGAAATTCTAATAATGAATTGCTTCGTTTATGCATGAAATATCATTTGTATCGCTCTTTTATTTCAAAGTGAGAAATCTAGCACAGTAAGAGTCACGTTGCCTGATGTTTAAAATTAATAATAATTCTATCAAGTGTGTAGACTAAACGTTGGATTCTCATAAGCAATCAAAAGAATTTTTATACTGAAATTGGCAACTGAATACGGAATGTATCGTAAAATTTCAGCCTAAATATATATATAAACAGATAGAAATATAAATAGCAGCTTTTGACCAAGAAAAACAGATTTTGGTAGCCGTTCTGAGTCCTCAAAGGAATGACTCGTTGTTGCTCACAAGGAAAGGCTTCTTTTTCCTGTAGGAAGATTAAGACGTAAATGATGAGCAATATCTATTGCAAAATGCGTTCATGGAGTTACAAAGCTCGATTTCGTCAGCACAATACTGACCAGTCGATTCATAAATGTTTACGAAAGGAATATAATCTCTCTCTCTCTCTCTCTCTCTCTCTTCTTTCTCTACTCTCTCTCTCTCTCATCTCCTCTCTCTCTCGCTCTTCGTAGGAGTAGTAGTAAGTAGTAGTATTAGATGTATTTTAACAAAATGGTTCTCTCTTCTCCTTCGTAGTGTGAGACCTATTTTAGCAAAAAAGTTTCTCCTCTCTCTCTCTCTCGCTCTCTATCCTCTCTCAATCTATTCTCTCTTCTCCGTAGTATGAGACATATTTGAGCAAAACAGCACAAAGGACGTGAATGGTATTTGCCTGAGTGTTCCAGCTCCAGCCACCAGGGAGCAGTTCAGGTCTTCTTGCTGGAGGACTTGAGTCTTCTTGGGAAAGGGTATAATAAGCAGCACAAGATATCGCTGCGCTTAGGTCACAGGGGAACACGGTACTTATAATACACACTCTCAGGGAAGTTGAATTTGTAGATTCGCCCTTTTACAGGATTTCACTGCAACTAATAAAGATATTTACTCACCCATTAATACATACACATACATATATACATACATACATACATACATATATATATATATATATATATATATATATATATAGATATATATATATATATATATATATATATATATATATATATATATATATATATATATATATATATATATATATATATATATATATATATATATATATATATATATATATATATATATATATATATATATATATATATATATATATATATATATATATATAGTATATATATATATATATATATATATAGGTATATATATATATATATATATATATATATATATATATATATACATATATATATATATGATATATATATATATATATATATATATACGTATATATATATATATATATATATATATATATATATATATATATATATATATATATATGCACACACAAACATATTTGTGTTTTACCCTGAGCCATTAACTTTTCCAAGTAAGAAAGATTCACTCGATCTCTGAATAATAAGGATCAGAGAAATTAAAATATTCGACTCGGTTTTTGCAGGCTAACATCCAACGACTAGTCAAAGGTAAACAGAATCGATTTGGATATTTCTGTAAAAGCAGCGATTCCTTTCGGGGAATTCCTTCCCAGGCGCGAGTAAGGAAGGCAAATTATGATCAGTGGAGATCCCTGAAGATCAAAGGGGATTCTCAGATCCCCGGGAGGGCTCTCGCGAACTCAGAGGACGTGAGGGCAACCAACGCCCCAAAGGTCTCGGTCTCTTGAACTCAGGTCAAAACAAGTAAAAAATGCGCCCAAGTTTCAAGGCCATCGAAAATAGATCTATGTTGAGGGGCTCAGTATAATGCTGCATGAGCCACTGCCCTTGAAACTTTAACCACGGCCCGGTGGTGCCTGGCCTATATCGTTGCAAGAGGCACGACTATTCATCTAATAATAATAATAATAATAATATAATATTAATAATAATAATAATAATAATAATAATAATACTGTTAAAATGAATGGCAGAATTAAGCGAGTTGATTTCATATATTGTTTTTTTTCTATTTTCCTTACAATTCGCTTCTCAGGCTCAGCGATGTTTCTGAGTAACTGACCAATATTCATATTGGGAATTTTCAAAAAATTATAAATGCTGAAGGTAATTTTTTATTAGAACAGGATATCAGGTCCAGGTAAAACAGGGGTCATCGACAGTGCCGGTATTATTCCGTAGGCGTAGTTCAGTTCGGGGCATAACATAAAATAATTAATAATAATAATTAATCTAATAATAATAATAATAATTAAAATCCAATAATAATAAATAATAATAATAATAATGAACAAACTCATTCGGAACTAACCAGAAAAGACTATACAGCCAACTAACAGGGGAAGACAACCACCAAGAAATTCCTGAAGCCGAACCAAGTAAGAGACTCTGGGAAACATATGGAGCTATCCGGTATCACACAACAAACATGCAACATGGCTCCAGGAAGTCAAGGAAGAAGAAACAGGGAGAATAAAACAAAGATTCACAGAGATCACGTCAGACACAGTCAGACACCAACTACGGAAAATGCCAAACTGGAAAGCCCCAGGTCCCGATGAAGTCCATGGATACTGGCTCAAAAACTTCAAGGCCCTACACCCACGAATAGCAGAACAACTCCAGCATTGTATCTCAAATCACCATGCACCCAAATGGATGACCACAGGAAGGACTTCTTTAGTACAAAAAGACAAGAGTAAGGGAAATATAGCCAGTAACAACAGGCCTATCACTTGCCTACCAATAATGTGGAAGTTACTAACAGGTATCATCAGTGAAAGGCTATACAACTACCTAGAGGAGACAAACACCATCCCCCACCAACAGAAAGGCTGCAGAAGGAAGTGTAGGGGCACAAAAGACCAGCCCCTGATAGACAAAATGGTAATGAAGAACAGTAGGAGAAGGAAAACCAACCTAAGCATGGCATGGATAGACTATAAGAAAGCCTTCGACATGATACCACACACATGGCTAATAGAATGCCTGAAAATGTATGGGGCAGCTTCCTCAAAAATACAATGCGCAACTGGAATACAGTACTTACAAGCTCTGGAATAAGACTAGCAGAGGTTAATATCAGGAGAGGGATCTTCCAGGGCGACTCACTGTCCCCACTACTCTTCGTAGTAG
>NC_087211.1:17003296-17013296 GCF_015104395.2 Macrobrachium nipponense | reverse complement strand
CATATGTGCATGCACGACACTAACTGAATTTCATGATTTAACTCTGATAATATTTGTTAGATAAAAATTACCAGTAGAGTGAAAACTGCAGATTCTAATGAAAATATCCTACAGTGAGATGAAACCCTTATAAGATTTCATTTTGTTATCAGTATTTACAGGAGTAGAGAGCAATACTTACTCCTCGTGTGTAGTACACTGCCCAGGAAAGATTCCTACTTTCGGCGAGGCATCTAAGAAGCTAATTGTGATTTTATAATGATATCCCCCCCACCCCCCTACCTTCTTCTTCTTCCCCCCACCAACAAATGAGAAAGATATCGCAGTATGTACTCTCGTGAGATTAATCTCCTCTTAGGTCGAAGATGACATCTGCAGGATGCTAGAATCAAGATGCATCTGGGAGCTCTCGTGACGTCACTATATACACACACGAACAGGCATCAGGCACATTTATTCTCCAGTTCTGTTGGGACTCTGGACTGAAGAGTAAAATTTATATTACCCGACTTCCACTTTTTCCTATTTTTTGGAGGGGCAACAAATACGAAATTCGCGTTCATCTTTCGATGTTGATGCCTAGAAAGATTGTGTCAGCGATTTCCAATTGGTATTTGCTTGTAAACATTTGGGACATCTGGCTCATTTTATTATTCTTATTTTATTATGTTCCAATCCCTTTAATCCATTAATAAGAGTAGTATATGATATGTATATATATTTATAACTTATATAAAGATATATATATATATATAATTAATATATATCTATCTATCTATTTCATATATATATTTCTATATATTATATTTCTATATATCATATATATATATATATATTATCTATATACTATATCTATATATAAATATGTCATTTATATATATATATATATTTTATATTTATATATACATATAAATAATTAAATTAGTAATTATATATATATATATATATATATCTTTATATAATATATATATTTTATATTTATAGTATATATATGTGTGTGTGAGTGCATATATATGTATGTATATGTGTGTGTGCGTGTGTGTGTGTATATAAATAATATTGTTATTAGAAGTTTGTCGTTTCATCCTCTATCAGGTTAAGGTTTATTGGGATAAGATGTTTTTCAGAACCGCAAAAACCTTCATTACTCCGATCTAATTATGGTTTTTTTTTTATTACCTGCCATGGTTCTCTCTCTCTCTCTCTTCTCTCTCTCTCTCTCTCTCTCTCTCTCCTCTCTACTCACACTGTATTGCCTTGTTTGTAATTACTGACTAGGTGTTATTGCATATGTTTAGAATATTATATATATAATATATATATATATATATATATATATATATATATATATATATATATATATATATATATATAATATATATACACGCACACAATATTCTAAACAGATGAAATAACATCCAGTCTGTTCTTATAAACAAGGCAACACAGTGTGAGTTGAGAGAGAGAGAGAGAGAGAGAGAGAGAGAGAGAGAGAGAGAGAGAGAGAACCATGGCAGGTAATAAAAAAAACCTTAATTGGATAAAAAAAAAAAAAAAAAAAAATAAAAAAAAAAAAAGGAAAATGAGTAAAAGATATCGGCTTCCATTTCATCTTAATTATTCGATTTCAACTGAGACGAAAAGAATATTATAAATGGTCTATGAGAGCTTCAAGGAAGGCTTATTGTCACTTACTCTTATTTCAATTGACACTTTTACCACAAGAGAGACATTTCACTCATTCACTCTTAATGCTGAGTCAGTACACTCTATTACCGATATTCTTATTTAAAATTCTGTATGTCATTTTTATTGTCAAGCTGAGAAACTCTCCATCATAAAATCTATTGTGTGGAATTTATTGCAATTCGATATATATACTTTCATTCTCAAGAATAAAGATTTTATCACCCACTAATGTGGGTCAGGAAAGCAAATTAAAACATGAGGTTTTATTTAGATAATGTCATTACCTGACCCTTGTTTTGCAAGATAAAAATCTGCATACAATTTCCTTTGTGGGGTGATACCTAGCAATTCGTTTTCAATAATTGTCTTTACACAGTGTATGAATATATACAAGTATACACATATATGTATATTTCTTACCACACACTCCAACAATAAACTGGTAAAATTAACTTTCCTTTGTAGGACCTTCATCCATATAACTACTAAACACTTAAGCCGCCCTAAGCCTCTATGGTTTTATCATCCTCAATTTCAAGTTCAGTAAATATCCAATTCATCTCATATTATTTCATTCTCAACCTGACAGGTCACGACACAATTCAGGTGGAGGCTCGCAATACAGAACACTCAATAAACCCATAATTTCCTTTCCAACTGAGCCAAAATAAGAAAGCAAGCGAATGATGTCCCATCCTAAGCTCTTCCGAACTACTACTTCTTCTTCTTCTTCTTCTTCGTCCCGTTGCCTCCCAGAAATCATGCAATCAGACAAGACCCATCTCACTAAGTGCCTGTAATTTGCATTGTTTAACTTCGGGAACCAGGCATTAGGAGAGAGAGAGAGAGAGAGAGAGAGAGAGAGAGAGAGAGAGAGAGAGAGAGAGAGAGAGAGAGAGAGAGAGAGAGAGGAATCGTCCTCTTTATACGAAATCTGGCCCAATTTGTCTTTGTGAAGCTTACGGATTCTGTGCTTATGGCCTCTCGGAGTTCGGTTCAAACTTTGAATGTCACGAAAAAGTGGAGGCTCTCTCTCTCTCTCTCTCTCTCTCTCTCTCTCTCTCTCTCTCTCTCTCTCTAGAATTCTGTGCTGGTGGTCTCTCGAAGTTCATCTGAAACTTCAGACGGATGTGACGAAAAAGTTGACCTCTCTCTCTCTCTCTCTCTCTCTCTCTCTCTCTCTCTCTCTCTCTCTCTCTCTCTCTCTCTCTCTCTCTCGCGTCGCTTAAGAGGGAGTTGGAGTGGTTGGACAGCAAGATAAAGAGATGCCCAGAAAACAAAGGAGATGAATTACAAGAATCTAAAGGTGGAGCTTAGAGAGGACTCCTCACTTACACTAAGAGGTAATAAGAGGTAATAGTCAGAGGTGTTGGACAGCAAAGCTGATTAAAGGAAGGGGGAGTGGAGGTAAAGCAAAAGGCTAAAGAGTGGTTGGAAGTGTTAACGAGAGGATTATCCAGCCCGATTTTTTTTATACACCTGTTAATTCAAAACTTGCTCCCATATATCAACGCAATTTTAGTCTCTATATTATCATTTTACATCCATAGAAATTTATTTTGCTCAACTTTTTAAAATCTAATATATGAAGATTATCCTTCCCGATTCCTTACAGTTTTTAATTAAGAGATTTGTTCCTATATACCAACACACTGGCAATCTCTATAAACTCCTGATATAATATATCCCTAAAAAGGTAACTTCAATTCTAATATATAGATTATCCTGTCCCATTTTGAAGTTTTTAATTCCAGACTTGTTCTCATACATCAAGGCATTATCATTTAAAAAAAATCCGTGTTATTTTCCTAGAAAGTTTATATTTTGACCAAATTTTATCTCTAAATATATGATTATTATCCTGTTCAATTTCTTGCAGTTTTCAATTCATGACTTGTTATCATACATCAGGGCTTTGTCAGTCATCAAATTCGTCACAATTTTTTTGTCCTTAAAAAATTAATTTCCCACTTTTAATTCTTATATACGGTGATTATCCTGCAAGATTTTTTATATTGTTTAATTCAAGAACTATTCCCATACTTCAAAACTTTACCAGTCTTCATACTCCAGTTCTATATCCCCTCAAAAAGTTGATATTGGCAACTATTTTAATTTAACGACAAAGACAAAAACGTATCGTCCCGTTTCCCGACTAAATAAATTAGCTCCTGGATTGTGGTGGTGTCTGATCAATTAGAGCATTAATTCTCACAGAGAGATTGAGTGAAATCTGAGGGACATCCACGCACACAGAGAGAGAGAGAGAGAGAGAGAGAGAGAGAGAGAGAGAGAGAGAGAGAGAGAGAGAGAGAGAGAGAGAGAGAGAGAATTTTGGCGAAATATTGGACGGTTATTTAATCCGTTTCGGTAAAGTAGGGGTCACGATAATTCTATCACAAACTCACATACCCTCGTAGAGGGCAGTGCAGGCAGAGCACCCCACGCGGTGCACTGTAGACGTTATTAGTGTGTGCTTAAAGCTGTGTTCCTTCTGTACCCAACTTATGCATACATGCACACACACACTCTTGTAGTCAGATGGTTATGACACTTGCTAATTTATATCTGAGCAGCACATTTTTTACACTTTAGCTTGTCAACTGTGGCTGGTCGCCTGAAGGGTAAAGACTAAGCATGGACCGGCGACCTCGTCCCACAGAACCAGCACTTCGAATAGTCCAAAAATGATATATTTCTATAAGCAATTAAATGCGATTCATTCAGCAATGAAAAATGGAATCCTTTGAGAATGCTGTATTCCCGAATTCACCCAACTTCGTTTGACGCTTCATCTTTTCTTTCATTTTTCTTCTACTTTCTTGTTTCCGAAGGTGGAGGAGGAGGAGGAAGTTCACCCTAAGCCATTTTTCAAGTTCGACTTTCAAACTTGGGCGTCGCTCTCCCGGAACTTAGATTAAACTCGAGGGACATCAACCATTTGACTCAGGGCTGGAATCGAATAGGTTTTCGAGATCTTCAACCTCTCTAATTGGGCTGTAATTAGTTAGACTTTTGAGAGAGAGAGAGAGAGAGAGAGAGAGAGAGAGAGAGAGAGAGAGAGGAAGTTTTTCGTCCAATAATTATAACCAAACTTTCTGCTCCACAATTCCGGGAATAGAGGGTTTATATATATATATATATATATATATATATATATATATATATATATATACTATATATATATATATATATATATATATATATATATAAATATATACACATATATATATATATATATATATATATATATATATATATATATGACTGGTAAAAATGTTCTGTAACAACAGAGTTCCATCTAATAAAAGGAGCCCATAAAAACACCAAAATAGAGAAAAGTACTATATTTCAGAGACTGCTGTCTCCCTCTTCAGGTAGATGAATGAGAAAAGTTACAGAAAAGGTGGTATTTATACCAAGAGGTCCATCCACAAACAAGCCATTTTAAGTCACCCCCGCTGATAATCTTCCTCTAATCTTCTTAAGGGTTGGTTGAATGAAGACGTTGTCGATCGTGTCCGAAATCCATCCTCCTTTTGAGATGTTCATTACCTGCCTCTCTTTTATTAAGGCCGATTCCATCATTTGACTCTTGTACCGGCAGTTGCTGCTATAAATTACACGTGACAAATTCCAGTTTATTCTATGGTTATGTTCATTTATATGGTTGAAAATAGCCGAGTTCTGTTGTCCATACCTAACTGACCGTTTGTGTTGTATTAATCTCTGGGGAAGGGATTTACCTGTAAATCCGATGTAAGATTGGTCACAGTCCTGGCATGGGATTTCGTATACCCCAGAGTCCTTTGGAGATGTCTTTTGTTGGACGTTAATCAGGGATTTGCTAAGGTGTTTGGGTAAGTAAATACAAAAGGGTTCGATTTTCCGAGGGGGTTGTTATTCTCTTAATCGTGTCCAGGTGGGGAATTATTATTTTATTGTTGGGTGTATCTCTGGTCTTGTCTTTAGGGGGTCGGTAGAAAATTACGTTAGCTTTGTGAATTGCTTTCTCAATTATATGGTCAGGATATTTTAAAGACGAAAGTTGCTTGCGAATTAGTTCAAATTCTTTTTCCAGGAATTCTGGGGAACAAATTCGTAAGGCTCTTAAGAACAAGTTACTATAGCTACACCTATTTTGATAGAAATGTCATGATAGCTAAAGTAGTGAATGTATGAAAAGTGAGAAACGTTTGGTTTTCTGTATATGGTAAATTTGTATTCTGTCGTATCTCTGATTATTAAAACATCAAGAAAAGGAATTTTGTTGTCTGTTTCCCATTCAACTTTAAATTTGATGCTGGGCACTAATGTGTTTAATTTCGAGAGGAATTCATTGAAATTGCCCCACCTATTATCCCAAAATGTTAGGATATCATCCACGTATCTCATCCACAGCATGTTTTTGGGTTTTATTGCATTTATTACTGTAGTTTCAAAGTATTCCATGTACAGATTGGCTAGAACAGGACTTAAAGGACTACCCATACTACACCCGAATTTTTGCTTGTAGAATGATTCCCCGAATGAAAATACGTTATTAGATGGCACATAATTCAACTAGCTTTATTATTTTGTCAAGCGCCAATGGGTAAATGATCTGAATAGGGGGTATAATTTTACCCTTAAAACTGAAGAACGTCCTGTACTGGTACTTTAGTGAACAAGGAATCTACATCAAGGCTTAAAAGTTTTATGTTGTGAAGTGGTATATGTGCTTCTCTGAATTTGTGACAAAAATCTTCCGAATGTTTAATGTGACTGGGAGAAAAAGTGCCTAAAAAAGGGGAAAGGAGGCCAGCTAACCATTTAGAAATTTTGTAATTGAAAGCACCGGCACATGAAACGATGGGTCTGAATGGAAGATTGTCTTTGTGAGTTTTGGGAAGGCCATAAAAATAGGGTAATTTAGGATTAATTACTTTAAATTTCTCTAATAGTTCAATACTCTTTTTGTCTTTGCCAATTAATCTTACTTTCCGAAAAAATTCTGTGGGAACGTTTTGGAGGGGATTTTTCGTCAGTTTTTCGTATGTGTTTGTGTCGCTAAGGAGCTGGTTGATTTTGTCAAGGTAGAAGTCTTTGTCCATTATTACGATTTTGCCGTCTTTGTCGGATCTACTTATTATAACATCTAACTTTTTTAGCGAGTGGATGGCTATCATGAATCTGCGGGGAACAGGATATTTCTTATGTAAGTCAGTTAAAGCATTTAGTAACACTCCTTTTAAACATATCTCTTCACGGTTGTAGTTTTTGTCAGATATGAATTTATCAAAAGCCACTATGAAGTCTAGGTTGTTTTTGCGGTCTGGCATAAGGGCAAAGGATAAGCCTAAATTTAAAACTAAATGTTGATTTACAGTAAGGGGGGTGTTGGATAAGTTTAAAACTTTGTCTTGTTGCTCAAGATTATTCCATGCACTATTGTCTATTAGGTTATTTAACTTGCGTAGAAGTCTGTTGGAATGAGTCACGCTATTATAGGCAGCAATGTCGGAACAGAATGAAATCAGATACCTGTATATGTGGTCCAACAAAAGACATCTCCAAAGGACTCTGGGGTATACGAAATCCCATGCCAGGACTGTGACCAATCTTACATCGGATTTACAGGTAAATCCCTTCCCCAGAGATTAATACAACACAAACGGTCAGTTAGGTATGGACAACAGAACTCGGCTATTTTCAACCATATAAATGAACATAACCATAGAATAAACTGGAATTTGTCACGTGTAATTTATAGCAGCAACTGCCGGTACAAGAGTCAAATGATGGAATCGGCCTTAATAAAAGAGAGGCAGGTAATGAACATCTCAAAAGGAGGATGGATTTCGGACACGATCGACAACGTCTTCATTCAACCAACCCTTAAGAAGATTAGAGGAAGATTATCAGCGGGGGTGACTTAAAATGGCTTGTTTGTGGATGGACCTCTTGGTATAAATACCACCTTTTCTGTAAACTTTTCTCATTCATCTACCTGAAGAGGGAGACAGCAGTCTCTGAAATATAGTACTTTTTCTCTATTTTGGTGTTTTTATGGGCTCCTTTTATTAGATGGAACTCTGTTGTTACAGAACATTTTACCAGTCATTTTCAGCCCATTATGGAATTCAACCGCCTTTCCAGGATTCTTCACTCACTTCAGAAGTCAAGCCAATTTTTCGCAAGTTTGAAAAAGAACTGATCAGACTACACCGGCTGAAAAACCAAAAACACTTTTTAGAAGAATGCCTCAAAGAACAAGTACTACCAAAAATGTACGGATTCGGGAGATGGACTCTGCAATCGGACCCCTTCCCTCTCTCACACAAGATTTTCCTGGAGGAAAGAATCACCGATACGAAAAACGACATCTTTGTACTACGCAGAGTGATATATGGAACCCAGTCTAATCTTCGCCTCCTCACTACGGACCACATATACAGGTATCTGATTTCATTCTGTTCCGACATTGCTGCCTATAATAGCGTGACTCATTCCAACAGACTTCTACGCAAGTTAAATAACCTAATAGACAATAGTGCATGGAATAATCTTGAGCAACAAGACAAAGTTTTAAACTTATCCAACACCCCCCTTAACTGTAAATCAACATTTAGTTTTAAATTTAGGCTTATCCTTTGCCCTTATGCCAGACCGCAAAAACAACCTAGACTTCATAGTGGCTTTTGATAAATTCATATCTGTCAAAAACTACAACCGTGAAGAGATATGTTTAAAAGGAGTGTTACTAAATGCTTTAACTGACTTACATAAGAAATATCCTGTTTCCCGCAGATTCATGATAGCCATCCACTCGCTAAAAAAGTTAGATGTTTATAATAAGTAGATCCGACAAAGACGGCAAAATCGTAATAATGGACAAAGACTTCTACCTTGACAAAATCAACCAGCTCCTTAACGACACAAACACATACGAAAAACTGACGAAAAATCCCCTCCAAAACGTTCCCGACAGAATTTTTTCGGAAAGTAAGATTAATTGGCAAAGACAAAAAAAAGAGTATTGAACTATTAGAGAAATTTAAAGTAATTAATCCTAATTACCCTATTTTTATGGCCTTCCCAAAACTCACAAAGACAATCTTCCATTCAGACCCATCGTTTCATGTGCCGGTGCTTTCAATTACAAAATTTCTAAATGGTTAGCTGGCCTCCTTTCCCCTTTTTTAGGCACTTTTTCTCCCAGTCACATTAAACATTCGGAAGATTTTTGTCACAAATTCAGAGAAGCACATATACCACTTCACAACATAAAACTTTTAAGCCTTGATGTAGATTCCTTGTTCACTAAAGTACCAGTACAGGACGTTCTTCAGTTTTTAAGGGTAAAATTATCCCCCTATTCAGATCATTTCCCATTGGCGCTTGACAAAATAATAAAGCTAGTTGAATTATGTGCATCTAATAACCGTATTTTCATTCGGGGAATCATTCTACAAGCAAAAATTCGGGTGTAGTATGGGTAGTCCTTTAAGTCCTGTTCTAGCCATCTGTACATGGAATACTTTGAAACTACAGTAATAAATGCAATAAAACCCAAAAAACATGCTGTGGATGAGATACTGGATGATATCCTAACATTTGGGATAATAGGTGGGGCAATTTCAATGAATTCCTCTCGAAAATTAAACACATTAGTGCCTAGCATCAAATTTAAAGTTGAATGGGAAACAGACAACAAAATTCCTTTTCTTGATGTTTTAATAATCAGAGATACGACAGAATACAAATTACCATATACAGAAAACCAACTTCTCACTTTCATACATTCACTACTTTAGCTATCATGACATTTCTATCAAAATAGGTGTAGCTAGTAACTTGTTCTTAAGAGCCTTACGAATTTGTTCCCCAGAATTCCTGGAAAAAGAATTTGAGCTAATTCGCAAGCAACTTTCGTCTTTAAAATATCCTGACCATATAATTGAGAAAGCAATTCACAAAGCAAGTAACGTAATTTTCTACCGACCCCCTAAAGACAAGACCAGAGATACACCCAACAATAAAATAATAATTCCCCACCTGGACACGATTAAGAGAATAACCAACCCCCTCGGAAAATCGAACCCTTTTGTATTTACTTACCCAAACACCTTAGCCAAATCCCTGATTAACGTCCAACAAAAGACATCTCCAAAGGACTCTGGGGTATACGAAATCCCATGCCAGGACTGTGACCAATCTTACATCGGATTTACAGGTAAATCCCTTCCCCAGAGATTAATACAACACAAACGGTCAGTTAGGTATGGACAACAGAACTCGGCTATTTTCAACCATATAAATGAACATAACC
>NC_087211.1:16993296-16998296 GCF_015104395.2 Macrobrachium nipponense | reverse complement strand
TCTCTCTCTCTCTCTCTCTCTCTCTCTCTCTCTCTCTCTCTCTTCTCTCTCACTTCCGCTTTCTCTGTCTGTCTTTCTCATTCATTTACGAAAATCAGACAAGAAATAATGGATGGAAACTAGAGCTGAAGAGATACAACTCATCTCATTGTGGGAACTTCATCACATACAAGATCTGTGACACTAGATGGAATAAACTGCCACCAGAAAGAAGTTGTAAACAGCAACAGTGTGGAAGAGTTTAAAAGAATGCTAGACAAAATCACTAGGAGGACACTGTGAGTGAACAGTAAAACCTGCTCCTACAGATAAGTGAGCACACGATGTCTCCTCGGATGGACTAACAAGTCTTTGAGACATCCTAATCCTTGTAACTCCTTGTAACTCTCACTTCCGCTTTCTCTGTCTCTCTCACTTCCGCTTTAATTCTGTCTGTTTCTCTCTCTGAACTAATTGTTACCTTAGTGTGTTTGTGTGTGTTTTTTTTTTCATATCACTCATTTGATCGCGGTAAAGTTCCTACCTTTTCTCGTCCGATAAACATCGGTTATTGAGGAACTGCTCCTGATTATACAGAGACAAATGCAGCACAAGACAAAAGCAAAAGACAGAAAAGCGTCCAGAGAGAGAGAGAGAGAGAGAGAGAGAGAGAGAGAGAGAGAGAGAGAGAGAGAGAGACTGCCGGACGAAATAATCATGTTGGGAAGTTCACAAGGCGTGTAAACGTGTTTGTTTCCTTAGGCATAATGGGATAACAGTTGTTGGTTCCTCCAGGAGTTGACAACGCTCCAGTTGGCGCCTGAACTATCACCAATGTTCGCTGGTTTGGTCCCTCTGGATACTTGACCTTATGTATGATGCGTGAAGTATGGATAGGGGAGAAAAAAAAAATCATGCTGTTTTATAACACAAGACAGGGAAATGAAAAAAAAAAAAAAACAGAGATGAGGAAATTTGTTACAGAAAAATCACCACAAAGATGGGAGACAATAATCTAAAACCTTCTTATTGTATACCATAAACCATAAAGGTGAAGGAAAATTTTTCCATATAAAAAACAACCTGTTGCTTTATACCAGAAAGATGAGGGAAAATTGTTGCAATAAACAGCGTTGTGTTATACCACAAAAATGAAGATTTTTACTTTCTTATAATATTGGGGGATGTGTTTGTTTAACCTGACAACGACTAACAAATTTTTTTATACCAAAATGAAGGAAAATCATTAGGGAGAAATAGGCTTGTTGCTGTATACCACAAAGGTAGCAGATAATTGTTACTTTCTTACAATATTGGGGACATGCTTCTTGTGAAACTAATGAAAAATACATAATTTAGAATCAGCTGGTAAAAACGAGGAGTTTTGAACTCACTTGTTTCAGCAGTATTACAAATGGAACTGAATTTTTCCTCATGAGGCTTAGAAATATAATTCAAATATATAGATATATATAGATATATATACTTAATATATATATATAGATATATATATATATATATATATATATATATATATGTATATATATATGATATATATATAATATATATATATATATATATATATATATATATATATATTAGTTCTAAGCCTCACAAGGAATAATTCACTTCCGTTTTGTAATACTACTGAAATAAGTCAGTTCAAAATTCATCGTTTTCACCGATTAATTTTATATTATGTAGTTCCCACACACACACACACACACACATATATATATATATATATATATATATATATATATATATATATATATATATATATATATATATATGTGTGTGTGTGTGTGTGCGTGTGTGTGTGTGTGTGTGTGTGCATGTGTGAGTCTGTGTGTATGTGTGCGTGTGTAAGAGTGTACGTATGTGAGTGTTTAATGCTCTACTTGCTGTATATTCATTTTGTGCTCTATATTAAAAAAAAAAGACAAGTTACGACGAACAAAAAAGGAGAAAACGAAAAGGACGCGGATGAACATGAACGAATCCACTCGTAATGTAAACAACCATATCTTTGCTTCTATAAAATTCGGGGATTTGTATGTGTTTGCCCAAGTTCCCAGTTGCCTCCTCCTCCTCCTCGCTCTTCCTCTCTTTTTATTCAAGCCTTTTGGATATGAGAGAGAGAGAGAGAGAGAGAGAGAGAGAGAGAGAGAGATATTCTGAAATAAGTTCATCAAGACCGATTAGAGTTTCTGTGTAACCTGGATGTTTTCTACATTCATCAGTGTAAGGTTCAAATTCAAACACACACACACACACACACACACACAACACACACACACACACACACACACATATATATATATATATATATATATATATATATATATATATATATATATACATATATACATATATATACATATATATACATATATACATATATCCTGGGTCACAAAATTCGTAAAAATATATTCAAACCGGTTTTTTTACTTCCCAGTAACTGCCCATCCCTCAGGGTCATATACGACGAAGAGAAGCCGCCCTCAGGATCTCTACTCGGACGAGTTTGATCCTTATGGTCCCCTGAAAACATTCCTGTGGAAGGAATTTTCGATTCTAAACGAAAAAGGTTTTTATGAGACGCGCACATCTGAATATGACTGCAGATTGTCTCTTTAAAGTTGAGGAAGGTCCCGTGGCCAAAGTCAGGTGTGATGGAACAGCTACCGAAACTGGACATGAAAGGAATTGGCCGGATATTGAGAACGAGGTTTTCAGACATTCATTCCTTCAGAGAGAGAGAGAGAGAGAGAGAATCCATCAGTGAGTGAGAGAGAGAGAGAGAATCTTTCAGTGAGTGGGAGAGAGAGAGTTAGAATCCTTCAGTTAGAGAGAGAGAGAGAGAGAGAGAGAGAGAGAGAGAGAGAGAGAGAGAGTCTGAAAAATCCAGTACCCGGATGCAACAAAATACGACTAGAATCTCCCGAATAACTGGGTATAAAAATGAATGAAAATGAAAATCCCAGATAACAGGTTTGATCTCTGTAGTAGTTTTCGTTTACAGTTTAATTAAAAAAAAAATACATCGGCCCCACGTGGGATTGAGGCTTCCGGGCGGCCGGGGAATATTGACCTTTGACAATGGAGCAAAATGGGCCGAGATTTTGTTATTGTTGTTGCTTTATATATTTCTCGCTCAACAAGAGGCAGAGAGACAAAAAGGCCATTCTTTCGCTCTCAAACGAGGAGTACAGAGAAAAGAACGCTCTAGAACAAATGCACTGGCAAATAAATATTTACTCACAAAAGACAGAAGCAGCTTTGCATTGAGGAAAAATATTAATATAAAAGGTAGTGCTAAGGCTCTTATGAATCCAGTAATATCGGTATTGAAATTACAACCAACTCACCCACACACACACACACACACACACACACAACACACACACACTACACACACACACACACACACGTACACAAACACACACACGCTCACACACACACATACGTATATATATATATATATATTATATATGATATATCTATATATATATATATATATATATATATATATATAAATATATGTATATGTATATATGTATATATATATATATATATATATATATATATATATATATTATATATATATATATATAGATATATATGATATATTATACCATATAGATATATATATATATAGTATTATATATATATATATATATATGTGTGTGTGTGTGTGTGTGTGTGTGTGTGTGTGTGTGTGTGTGTGTGTTGTGGGCAAACATTCGGGATGACAATGAGCTATAATTACGTGATGCTTTGAAGAATCCCAACATTTTAGAGGAATCTGAATGTACCGAATGATGTCATTCAGTCAATGATCCCTCATTTATTACAAAAGAAACCATAAATAAACAAAGAACGGGTTTTTATCAACAAA
This sequence comes from Macrobrachium nipponense, assembly GCF_015104395.2. Taxonomy (NCBI): domain Eukaryota; kingdom Metazoa; phylum Arthropoda; class Malacostraca; order Decapoda; family Palaemonidae; genus Macrobrachium; species Macrobrachium nipponense. Next base: position 16,994,416 of record NC_087211.1, on the reverse strand, counting down.
GTGAATAAAATGAGAAGTAAAGGGTACTTATTATTTATTATATAATACTTATTCAGAATATGAACCCACTACAGGGGCCACTGACTTGGAATTCAAGCTTCCGAAGAATATTAAGATGTTGATTAGGAAAGTATAAAAAGCAAAGGGAAATAAGGAAAGAAGAGATTACTTATTGAAAAATGGGAAAAAAACAATTGACAAATCAATGAATAAATAAATAAGAATGTAAGTGGATTATGAAAATACTCATGTGAAATAATAACTAAATAAATAAAAATTATAAAAAAAATCCGACGGGTGTTTGAGCGTTTGAGTTTATACAGTTCTGCAATTTATTTCCTTGAAAAAAAAAATCAGTGAATTATTAAAAGGCACGACTAAACGAACGAGTAAATACAAAAATGAAAAAAAGAAGCACACAACGGGGATATAAACCTTAGTCTGAGAAATTCAGACTGACTAAATAGAAAAAATAAAATCAGATTTTGCATCCGGTTCCTTGGAGGACAGCAGACGCAAACTCAAACGGGGAGTCTTCCAGGGATAGTGAAGAAGGGGGACCGATTCCCGCCTCCCGACCTCTGTCGACAAGACGCCGTGAAATTGCACCGTGGGAGGGAAATGGCGGCAGTTTCTCATGAAAACTCTGCGTTAGAAGTTCAGGCATCGGTTTTCCAAAGGTGGAAGGAACCTTCAACTGATAAAGGAGTTTCCGTGACTTCCTTTGAGTTATGTTTCTACTCGAAGTTGAAGCTGCGTTGTGGAAATAGACTTCCTCATTATGCTGTCAGTGCACCTCACGTGGAGCACCGTTTGCACTGCTGAATGGTATCTGCAACTACCTTCGGCCTCGAGCAGCCTCCACTTTCAGCCTCTCACTTGACCTCCATTCCGTCATCCTCTCTTCAGGCTTGCTGTCCAGCCTCTCTAATTGTAATTTCTTGATACATCTGCGTAGGGTCTGACCCAGTTTCACCAGTAAATAACACACAGGCACACATACACATAAATGTGTGTATATATATATATATATATATATATATATAATATATATATATATATATATATAATATATACATAATAGATATATATAGATAGATAGATAGATAATGTGCGTGCG
>NC_087211.1:16979076-16986576 GCF_015104395.2 Macrobrachium nipponense | reverse complement strand
AAGCAATACAGTGTCAGTTCAGAGAGAGAGAGAGAGAGAGAGAGAGAGAGAGAGAGAGAGAGAGAGAGAATGGCAGGTAATAAAAAAAACCTTAACTGAATCGGAGTAATGAAGGTTTTTACGGTTTTGAAGAAACGTCTAATCACAATAAACCATAACCCGAAAGAGGATGAAACAAAACTTCCAATAACAATATCGATTACAAAAAAAACGAATCACTGATATCGGCTTCCATTATTCATCTTAATTATTCGGTTTCAACTGAGACTAAGAGAAGTTTATAAATGGTTCCTGAGAGGTTCAAGAAAGACTTATTGTCAGACACTCATAATTCAATAGGCACTTTTACCAGAAAAAGGACATTTCACTCATTCACTCACTGTTAATGCTGAGTCAGTACACTATTACCGATATTCCTATATAAAATTCTGTATGTCATTTTTATTGTCAAGCCGAGACTCTCTCCATCATAAAATCTATTGTGAAGAATTCATTACAATTCGATATTTATATCCTCATTATCAAGAATTAATATTTGATCATCCACTAATGAGGGTGAGGAATGCAAATTAAAACATGAGGTTTTATCTGGATAATGTCATTACCTGACCCCTGTTTTGCAAGATAAAAATCTGCATACAATTTCCTTTGTGGGGTGATACCTATCAATTCGTTTTCAATAATTGTCATTACACAGTGTATGTATATATACAAGTATACACATATATGTATATTTTTTACCGCACACTCCAACAATAAACTGGTAAAATTAACTTAAGTTTGTAGGACCTTCATCTATACAAACAACTAAACACTTTTAAGCCGCCCTAAGCTTCTATGGTTTCATCATCCTCAATTTCAGGCTCAGTAAATATCAAATTCATCTCATATTATTTCATTCTCAACCTGACAGATCACGACGCAATTAATGTGAAGTTCCGTGTCGAGGAATGCTGTGCTGCCATCTCTTGTATATATTTTCACTCCATGGACTAAAGAAGTTATTTCTTTATTTGGTTGTCCTTGTTTTTGTCGAGGAATCCTGTGCTGCCATCTCTTGTATATCTTTTCACTCCATGGACTAAAGAAGTTATTTTTTTGTTTATTTGGTTGTCCTTGTTTGTTTTTGTTTTCTTAACATGGAGAGTCCCCGGCATTTCTCTGATCACTACCTGACACCTAGCCACCCGTAACAGTAAGTACTGAAAAGACTCCTTTATATAAATTGTTCTATGTATTACTGTATTATATAATGTCGTGTGTTAAAGTGATTCAGTGTTTATAAGTGTATACTGTATAATTAATGAAGATTGTTTGTGTATTGGAAATGTCATATGTTAACCTGTGAGTGTTTAAAAGTTATAGAGTATAACAAGGACTGCATTAAGTTTTACTTCATTGTGCATTTTCTGCAGTCAAGAACATAATTATATTATATCAACAGTTATATAGCTGTAAATATGTTTATATTTTGCAGAACTCCTTAGACCTCCGCCTTGGTCATGTCTTCTTCATTCTTGGTCCTAGACCCTAGACTCTTGGTCCTTGGATCTTATTTCATCCTTAGATGCTCATGATTCTTTGTCAGATTGTAATCATGTGCAGTACTTTTCCTGATCCTGATTATACGCGCAAGATCTTCAATAGACCTTTATATTATTATAGCAGTTCCTGGTGTTATACATGAAGTTTGTTGATTTTGTATGTATGATTTTCTATTAATTTAAAATATATTTTAAATTAATAGAATTTTTCATGTTATACCTTTATATTAAAAATTAAACAAGGAAACTTAAAAAAATCAAATATATTTTTAAAAGAACCAGAGTTCATGGAATATAAAATGTAAAAACCATAACTCGACATTCCGTAATCCAAAACATTAATAAAAACCTATATTTTTCTTTCCAACTGAGTCGTGATAAAAAAGCAAGGGAACGATGTCCCATTCTAAGCTTTTCCGAACTACTACTACTTCTTCTTCGTCCCGTTGCTTCCAAGAAATCATGCAATCAGACAAGACCCATCTCGCTAAGTGCCTGTAATTTGCGTTGTTTAACTTCGGGGAACGAGGCATTGAGGAGAGAGAGAGAGAGAGAGAGGGGGGGGGGGGGGGGGGGGGGGGGGGGGGGGGGGGGGGGGGCGAGGCGGGCGGGGGGGGGGGGGGGGGGGGGGGGGGGGGGAACGAATGGAATCGCCCTCTTTATACGAAATCTGACCCAATTCCTCTTTGTGAAGTTTACGGATTCTGTCCTTAGGCCTCTCGGAGTTCGGTTCAAACTTTCGATGAATATCACGAAAAAGTTGAGGCTTCTCTCTCTCTCTCTCTCTCTCTCTCTCGGGTCGCTTAAGAGGGAGTTAGAGCAATGCCCTCTTGAACTGACAAGGCCTGAGAGATTCAAGCATGAGTCATCACCAGTCGTCCTAGTCTCGCCGTGCGTTTCCATTCACAACTTTGTATTTTTGGTGGCCATTTATCAGTTATTTGCAGAATGTATAATTTTTGTGTAAGTTAATTATGTTTTACAGTCTTTTTGCATCATCAGTATCCTCTGGACCTGGTTATCATGATTAAATATAAAGGGAAATCAGTGCAGAAACAGTAATGAGAACAAAAAAGTTTATTCACAGAAATGAGTATATAATACATTATTTTACATAGAAAGGAGGACAAGAGCACAAAAATGGTGACAAAAGATGCCTCTCTCTTTAGGAAAAGGTATAACACTATATACAAAATAAATATTCTCTATAATTTACAGCAATTGTTCCTCAGAATCTTATTTTCTTCAATGTATTCAGCTTTCTCTTTTTTGTTAAATTTTTGCAATTTTGAATGTTTTCATTACTTTTCTTACAATAATTGTTTAGTAGGGCATTGGAGGACGCAAATATCAACAGTTTTTGAATTTTTTCTATGCTATGCCCAGCATCACAATCATTTAGAGGTAAGATGGCATCATTATCAGAAAGGACAGTGAGTGAAATGTCCGTGGCCAAATTCCTTTGATACATCAATTGTATAAAATCAGGATACTGTGACAGTTTATCAATGGTTTATATAGTTAAACAGAATTACGTTTTTACTACAGATTCATGTGGATAAAGAAGCCTTCCTCTGCTTATACCCTGAATGTAACTGTTATTGTCTGGTAAGCTATCTTTTGTTTCTTGGCAAGTAAGTAAGTCTTTACAGGAGCTACACTTAAGTTTTTTTCACAACAGCATACACACAATAGCCGGCAAGGTATGTTATAACCGGGAAAAGATCCATACATTTATCAATATCATCTTGACTGACATCAATATAAAAAAATCGTTATTTCCGGACTCCTGATTATTCATGCCCTCCCAGTTCGTTTCTTCGAAAATCTTCAGTTCGATGTTTTTATTATTAAAAGTTATTCTAAGAACAGACATTAACCTCAGTTTTTTTTTCACACTCAAACACTTGTCGTAAGGAAATGTAATTGCAGCCAGCAAAGTCGAACGATATTTACCAAAATCTATTTCAAGTTGATCGGTTTGAAATTTTCCTGGTAAGACATATTTCATTTTTAATTTTTTTTCTACACAGTATTTTGTTATTTCTATCATTGCATTAGTTGTGTGTTTTAAGGCAGTGAATGTTTCCTACTCAACTTTCCACCAGTTTTAGTCATATTATTCCAGAGATCTAACCAGGAATGGAATTTCTGTAGGAAAATATACTTCTCGTCCTTTACATTATATGTTAGTGGAGTTGCATATTTCTTGTGAAGCCGAGTACCTTTATGTGGATGCTTTACATTCATTATGGTCCACCAGAGATAAAAATGACTTTACACGTGTGTCTGGAAACCTTCTTCGCCCACCGATTTAAGTATAACACTAGAAAGGTCATTGGAGATCGGAGGTTGCCAACTAGTAATGTCTCATTAGATGGCCTCAGAGAAAAAGTACCCACGAGCAATGCAAATTAAAATAAATGGTTGAACAGTTACAAAATCTGAAAGTTGCATGTACTGAGTTTTCATTTAAAGTCATCAGCAATGACTGATAATGTATTTTATAATCATTTGTGTTAATAAACTGTTGTTTCTCATCATAACTTCTGCGCTGATTTTCCACCATTATGCAACATATTTAATCATATTAACCAGGTTTAGAGGATTATGATGTTGTTAAAGACTGTGAAATATAATTATCTAACATAGCAATTAGATACTCTAGATAGAAAGTAATAAATAACCCTAACCAAAAATACAGAACTGAGGGAATCGGTAACTTATTTGGCCAGGTATAGGAAACGACTAGTGATGATTCATCGCTCTGTTTTGAGTGATCGCACAGGCCTTGTCAGTTCAAGATGGCATTGGTTAGAGTGGTTGGACCACAAGATAGAGATTCCCAGAAAACAAAGGAGATGAATTACAAGAATCTAAAGGTGGAGCTTAGAGAGGACTCCCTTACCTTGCACTAAAAGGTAATAAGAGGTAATAGTCAGAGGTGTTGGACAGCAAAGCGAAGAGAGGATAAGTATCAAGTGTTAGGAGATGATTATCCAGCCCGTTTTTTTTTTTTATATGTAAACCTGTATATTCAAACTTGCTTCATATATCAAAGCATTTTTAGTCTGTAATATTATCATTTTACATCCCTCTAAATTTATTTTGCATATCTTTCAAAAATATTTTTTTTTATATATATATATATATATATATATATATATATATATATATATATATATATATATATATATATATATATATATTTTTATATTATATTATATATTAATACATATGTATATACACACAATAATTCAAAGCGTCATGCAACACACACACACACACACACACACTCGTAGTTATGACACTTGCTAATGTATATTGAGAAAGTTGGTCTTATTATCCTCCATTATGTGAACGGGGCAGTACATTTTTATTTTTATTTTTTTTGCATGTTACCTGGTCGACTGTGGCTGGTCGCCAAAAGGGTAAAGAACCTAAGCATGGACCAGCAACCTCATGTCGCGAAAACGTTGGCTGACACCTTAAGGAGTCAGTATTTCGAATGGTCCAAAAACGATATATTTCTTTAAGCAAATAAATGTGATTTATTCAGCAATGAAAAAAGGAATCCTAGAGAGTGTTGTTTTCCCGAATTGATCCATCTGCGTTTAACGCTTCATCTTTTCTTTGATTTTTCTTCTAATTTCTTGTTTCCGAAGGTGGAGGAGGAGGAAGTTCACCCAAAGCCATTTTTAAAGTTCGACTTTCAAAATTGGGCGTCACTCTCTCCCGGAACTTGGATTAAACTCGAGGAACATCAATCATTTGACTCCGGAGTAGAGAGAGAGGAGAGAGAGAGAGAGAGAGAGAGAGAGAGAGAGAGAGAGAGAGAGAAAGTTTTTCCTCCAAGAATTAGAACGAAACTTTGTGCTCCGCAATTCCGGGAACAGAGGGTTTTCATATATACCGCGAAAAGAAAGGAGGAGGTGAAAGGTATTTCACGCGTGAATACGCTTAGTTTTAGCCAGCCATATTTCTAAAGTACTTCACTTATTGCACTTGTGCGTGCATAGGCCTATTCTTGTCTTGACGTACTTTTAAAAGCATTCACACTTTACACTTGTGGCGTGCATAGGCCTGTAGTCTTGGCCTGTAATACTTTTAGAAGCATTTCAAACTTTGCAGTTGTAGTTTTCATAGGACTAGTCTTGACCTGCCATACTTTTTGAGGCATTTCACGCTTTGCAATTAGCTCATGCATAGGCCTAGTCTTAGCGCGCCATACATTTTAAGGCGTTTCACGTTTTACAATTGCGACTGTATAGGCTTAAATCCTACCCTAGCATACTTTTAAAGTTATTTCACTCTTTGCACTTGTGGCGTGCATAGGCCTAGACTCGTTCTGCCACACTTTTAGAAGTATTTCGGACTTTACACTTGTGGCGTGCATAGGTCTAGTCTTGGCCTGCCGTACTTTTAAAGGAGTTTCACGCTTTGCGCTTGGCCTCCTGTATTTTTGAAGGTATTTCACGCTTTGCACTTGAGGCGTACATAGGCCTAATTTCGCCCTGATATACTTTTAAAGGTAAATCTGTGGCCGAAAACCCTAACGGACAACAGAGTCAACTGACTATAAACCCAAGAGGCTCTAAAAGGAAATCAGTCAGCAGAGATTGACAAATTCTAGTAAAAGGCGATAAATAAATAAATATAAGTGAATCAGTAATAAAACCGTCGACCCCTGGAATCCAGGAGAGCTCAGCAGAAGCAGAGAGCAGGAAAGAATTTGCTCTCCGCTTAAATATATAGAGCTCAGGAGACTCCAAAACTGGACTCGGTAAACTATTCCACCTTTTAGAAGTAGCTAAGAAAAATAAAATTCTTGGAGGAGCAGTTTTTGTCTTTCAGCAAACACAGAGATTTTTTTTTTTTATATAAGCACACGCAATAAAGTACAATTAGTTTTTAAATTAACCGTTTTCTCTCCCTGCCACAAGAAAATTGTTGAACATTTTTACAGGAATATAGACGCTGGCGCAACCACCAGACCAGACAAAAATAAAGTGAAGGGGAAAAATGCTCTGTATTTCTGGCATCCAGCAGCTGTGCTGTGGCGGAAACCACGTTATAATAGTTCCAGGGGTAATGTAGGAGGAAGAGGAGGTGGAGGAGGAGGCAGCTGTCGAAACCAAATATGTTATGCGTATATCTTTCTGTTTCTGGTGCAGAGGAATTTTATGGTATGGTTAAACGAAACCTTTCTATTTTCCACGCTTCCCTACAACCTGCATCTACCGTCTGTCTCGCGCGTTGTGCCTGTAAGCACTTTTTACTTTACCTCCATCCCACCTCCGTCCTTCCATCTTCCTGTCCAACCGCTCCAACTCCCTCTTGTCCCCTAAAGCGCTGAATGGCTGAAGTACCACTTAAATATATATAGTATATATAATATATATATATATATATATATATATATATATATATATATTATATATATATATATATATATATAAACTAATCCCAAGGTCTATGAACAGAGGAAATGCGCTCATTTTAAAAAGGAATCATCATTTACAATGTGCAGTCAAATAAATAAAAATCAGAATTGTTTTCATTTAAGGGTAAAAGAAAAAAGAAAAACATACCTCCCCACGACACAACACTGCCTAACTGATCATGATTTATGAAATATAAAAGATGACCTAATTCACCATCTAAAAATATATAAGTCATGTCACATCGAGAGAGTTAGTTTGAGGGAAAACAAAATCTCTCACTGAACGGGAGGCGACGTTACCAAGAAAAGACGACGATGGCATCGCAGGTAAAATCAGAGGAGAAGATAATACGTCACCAGGGGAAGACTGACAAGGAACGCCCACCTTCTCTCGAGGGTTCCACCCGATTACTACTTTCGTGCATGACCTCCATTTTTCACGACGGTGCCCATCAAGAATTACGATGCAATTCGCAAGGAAAAAGTCGCTCAGAAAAATGTTGAAGAAGAGTC
>NC_087211.1:16961576-16974076 GCF_015104395.2 Macrobrachium nipponense | reverse complement strand
ATGTTGAACTTTCTTAGTATAGAATAAAAGGCAAGACTATCCGACAAGACAACACCAACCCCAATTTTGTGTCATGCCACTTTTCAACTTTTGTGTTATATATATGAAATATGTATTGCCTTCATAATTCCGGTTTATAAATAATTCTGCTCAGTTATCATCCCTCTGGCAACCTGAAAACTTCACTGAAAAAATCAGCTGCTTTAGAGGAGTCTTCATTTTTCTTCTTTCAACATAATGTGGAAAAAGTAGTAATTATAATATTACAGAGAAAATCCCATTTGCTGGCAGAAGCCTCACACGTGTCAGACACTTTTAATCAGGGAAGCGAGAGGCAGACCGAAAGGTATTAATTATTTTCTGTATTGGTTTTTAATCGCCCGGGAAGCCATAATGATGAATTAGTAGAAATGAAATTCGTAAGGTTTCTGTTTTTGTTGTTTTTCATACTTTCCTCCTTAGCTACGCTCGAACAGTATGTAAATAAAAAAAGAATGGTGTTATATTTGCTATGATATGTTTTTGTGTATGATGCAAAAATTAAATTAGTCTATTCATAGTTTACTCTTATGAAAAACTCAAACAAATATTTGCATCTGAGTCAACCAAGAAAACTTGACAAAGCCCAGAATGCATTGTAACAGCATGACTGCATGACACGAACCCAGAGTTTAAATTGTGTGGAAGTGATACGAAAATACATAGAATTATAACTCCCTCACCTAGTGAATATGAGAAATACCTAGAATTATAGCTCCCTCACTCAGTATATACGAAATTACCTAGAATTATATCTCCTTCCTTCAGTCTATATGAAAATACCTAGAATTATATCGCCCACACTCAGTCAATATGAAAATACCTAGAATTAAATCTCCATCACTCAGTCTATATGAAAATACCTAGAATTATATCCCACTCACTCAGCCTATATGAAAATACCTAGAATTATATCCCCCTAACTCAATCTATATGAAAAATACCTATAATTGTATCTCCTTCTTTCAGTCTATATAAAAATACCTAGAATGACATCTCCCTCACTCAGTCTCATGATGAGTTACATTCAATAAAGAATTAAAAACAAGAAAATTGCTCTGAAGAAGTATCACATCGTCAGCGTTTACTTGAAGAGAACCCAAATTTTAAAGTTTGAAACCTGCTGTGAAAATATAGGACACAATCAAAGTTTGCCTCAAAAAGGAGAACAAAGTACGGACCCAATTCTTATGTACAATTAGAGCGAGGCTTAAAAGAGAGAGAGAGAGAGAGAGAGAGAGAGAGAGAGAGAGAGAGAGAGAGAGAGAGAGAGAGAGAGAGAGGAAACTTGAATCAAGGAACCTCCCGCAGATCAACAAAGAGCCGATTCTCCAAAGCCCTCTGGTGACGGGGATGGAAATCCTCAAGAAGATTCAGATAGGAAATTTATCTGCCACTAGAGGACCGCTTTAATTTCTTTTAATTTCTTCGACGGTAGAAGTAATTAGGAAGACTGGGATAATTGGGGAGATAACTCTCTCTCTCTCTCTCTCTCTCTCTCTCTCTCTCTCTCTCTCTCTCTCTCTCTCACTTACGCTTTCTCTGTCTGTCTGTCATTCATTTACGAAAATCAGACAAGAAATAATGGATGGAAACTAGAGCTGAAGAGATACAACTCATCTCATTGTGGGAACTTCTTTACATACAAGATGTGACACATGGAATAAACTGCTACCAGAAAGAAGTCGTAATCAGCAACAGTGTGGAAAAGTTAAAAAAAAAAGCTAGATAAAATCATTAGGAGGACACTGTGAATGAACATTAAAACCTGCTCCTACAGATAAGTGAGCATACGATGTCTCCTCGGATGGACTATCAAGTCTTTGAGAACAATCCCTAAGCCTTTGTAAACTCCCTTGTAACTCTCACTTCCGCTTTCTCCGTCTCTCTCACTTCCGCTTTAATTCTGTCTGTTTCTTTCTCTGGACTAATTGTTACGTTCGTGTGATATGTTCTTTTTACTTTATTTCTTTTCATATCCCTCTCATTCGATAGCGGTAAAGTTCCCACCTTATCTCGTCCGATAAAGATCTGTTATTGAGGAATTACTCATGATTATACAGAGGCAAATGCAGCACAATACAAAAGCAAAAGACAGAAAAGCGTCCAGTGAGAGAGAGAGAGGCTGCCGGACGGTAATCATGTTGGGAAGTTCACAAGGCGTGTAAACGTGTTTGTTTTCTTAGGCGTAATGGGATTACAGTTGTTGGTTCCTCGAAGAGTTGACAACGGTCCAGTTGGCGCCTGAACTATCTCGGAGGTAGGCTGTTTTGGTCCCTCTGAATACTTGACCTTATGTCTGATGCGTAAAGTATGGATCACAGAGATGAAGGAAATGTGTTGGAGAAAAAACCAGCAAAGATAGGGGACAATAATCTAAAACCCTATTGTTGTATACCATAAAGGTGAGGGAAAATTGCTCGAGATAAACAAAAACAACCTTTTGCTTTATACCAGAAAGAGTAAAAAAAAATTGTCAGAAAAAACCACGTTGTTTTATACCACAACAATGAAGAACATTTTAACTTTTTTATAATATTGGGGATATGTTTTTTTTTTTAACCTAACAACGACTAAATATATGTTTTATACCAAAATGAAGGAAAATCATTCGAGAGACATAAACTTGTTGCTGTATACCACAAAGATAGATAATTGTTACTGTCTTACAATATTGGGGGACAAGTTTCTTGTTAAACTAATGAAAACTACATATAATTTAGAATTAGTGGGTAAAAACGATGAATTCTGAACTCACTTATTTCAGTAGTATTACAAATGGACCTGAATTTTTCCAAGTGAGGCTTACAACTATATACTTCATATACACACATATATATACAGACGCTTGTGTATGTGTGTGTGAGTGGTTACCTATCTCTCTACTTGCTGTATAGTCATTTTGTGCTCTATAAAAAAAGAAGACAAGTTACGACTCACAAAAGAGGATAAAATGAAAAGGTCGGATGAACAGAATCCACTCGTAAAGTAAACAACCATATCTTTGCTTTTATAAAATTCAGGGGTTTTATGTGTTTGCCCAAGTTCCCACCTGACTCCTCCTCCTCGCTCTTCCTTTCTTTTCATTCGATTCCTTGTGTGTGTGTGTCTGTGTGTGTGTGTGTGTGTGTGTGTGTGTGTGTGTGTTTTAGAGAGAGAGAGAGAGAGAGAGAGAGATTCTGAAACATATAGAAGAAACAAACGGTCGTGAAGAGATAAAAAAACACATGCTCTGAAACATTAAAGACATGAAAAATTCGATGGATAAGAGAGCATATTAAACGAGAGAGAGAGAGAGAGAGAGAGAGAGAGAGAGAGAGAGAGAGAGAGAGAGAGAGAGAGAGAGATTCTGAAACAAGTCACGCAGACCTATTAGAGTTCTACGATACCCAGATGTCTCTACATTCATAGGTGTAAAGTTCAAAATTCGTATATTTATATATACAATACATACATATATATATATAATATATATATATATATATATATATATATATATATGTATGTTATATAATAATAAATATATATATATATATATATATATATATTTATATATATATATATATATATATATACATATATTATATATAATATAATATATATATATATATATATATATATATATATATATATATATATATTATATATATATATATATATATATATATATATATATATATCTATATATATATATATATATATATATATATATATATATATATATATATATAATATATATATAATATACATTATATATATATATATATATATATATATATATATAGAATATATATATATATATCATATATATACATATGTATATATATATATATATATATATATATATATATAATATATATATATATGATATATATTATCAATATTATATTATATATATATATATATATATATATATATATATATATTATATATAGTATATATATATACATATATATATATCTATATATATATATATATATATATATATATCGATATATATATAGTATATATATATTATCTATATATATATATTATATATATATCCATATTATCCTGCAACAATAAATTTCGCAAAAATCGTTTCAAGTCTTCTTCCTTATATCCCAACTACTCATCGCTCAGTGCCATTTTGCTTGGTGAGACGTTACCGCGCACAGTCTCATTAATCAACAGATATCATGCGTTTAACATACGTCTAGAATTTGAGAAGTATCTAGAAGTGTTCGTGAACTGTCGGTAATAAAATTAGTGGGAAAATAGTAGTATAAAGCGTCTACTACGTTAGTTTATAATATCAAGTGGAAATAAAAATACTGTAAATCAGATCAAGATGGCAGTAAGTTCCAACTGTGGAAAAAAATGGAGAAATTTAGCGTGTTTAGCAGATTCGCAATACGATGAGGTAGCAGGAAGGGAGCTGGCATTTCTCATCTATGAGATCAACAACAGCCCTAACCAAAAAGATACAAAAGCATTCATGGATATATTAGAAGGATATTATCCTTCAAACTGGAACAAATTAACAGAAAACATCTTGAAAATAATTGAAGAAGTTCCAAATAAAATCCAAGTGGTCAAGAGACTCAAAAATCAACATATTCCAACAAAGAAAATGAATAAGGTAAACATTGTGAATATCCTAATTGATGCAATAGGAAAAAGAATGCCAAAAGCATGCAAACTGTGTAAGGTGTGGTATAGCATAGTTAATCCACAAAACCAAATCAGAAAATGTTCTGCATGCAACATTCGACGCATCCTCAAAGTGCTGAAGTTATGCAAAATATGAGAAAAGATACCAGAATATTTTGCTCAACATGTCTATCATGGATAGACAATGTTATTAAATCAAGACTGAATGTACAAATAGTTGAGGATGAAGAAGAAGATGAAGGGGAAGAAGAAGAAGAGGAAAATGGAAGAGAAGTAAACAAAACTGAAATGACAGAAAAAAAATAAGGAAAACAAAGAACAAGATAAAAGTATGGATGCAGAGATACTCATTGATACTACATATGAGGCAATCAAGCAGCATACATATGAAGAAATAAATTACGACATGACAACACAAAAGAAAATCCTGAAGAGGCTCTACCCAGATTTGAACAATGATGGGAAAGAGGAAAAAATAGACAAGAAAGACAAAGTCCGCAACCTTTTGAAAAGAGGGAATTGCAAATTCGGAGAAAGATGTTACTACAAACATCGCAAGGTATGTCCCAACTATGAAATCTATGGTAAATGTGTATACCTAGATGGGTATGAGGATGATTGCAGAGATCTACATCCAAAAATATGCAAAAACCTAAAAGAAGGAAAAGGGTGTAAGTTCGACAAAAAGTGTAAGTATATGCACCCTGTACCCATGAATCAAAATCAAATAAATAATCAATCAAATAATAAAATCCAAAATAAGAAAGAAACAAATAAAGAGAGAAACAAAGAATATCAGGTGAAGGAAAAAAGCAAGCCATCACCGCAATACGGAATGTCAGCAAAAAATCTCCAAGCATCAGCTACAAGATACAGCTCAAGAGATAAGAACTGTATTCATAATGCCAGAGGATATTGCAGATACGGAGAAAATTGCAGATTCAGACACCAAATGAATAATTATGACGAAGGAAGACCAAATATTATGGAAAAGTTGGATTTCTTAATGTCAGAATTTCTGGAAATGAAGAAAAGAACAACATACCAAAACAGGAAAGAGACATGGGAAAATCCATATTATTACCCATATTAAATGAAGGAGAAAACACGCAAACCATCATAGTGATGAATGCGCAGGGTATAGTTATAACTTAAAAAGAAAAATAGAATACTTAGAAGAACTAACCCAAATTGAAAAGAAAATAGATATAATGAATATAAGTGAAATCTGGTATTCTCAAGAGACTGAGAATGACGATCAAATAAAAAGGTTCCAAACTTATAGATCAGATAGAAAACATAGGAATCAAGGGGGAACTGCGATATATGGGAAAGACAAAAAACAAGGAAAAATATATGAGATATATAGTGACTCAGAATGTGAACTAATAGCGGTAGAATTTGAATCTGAAAAATTAATGAACATGGTAATAAATAGAACCCCTAATACTAAAGAGTTTGACACAATAATAGAAAAATATGATGATATAATTATTATGTAGAAATCACAAGGACTGGACTATTCTCCTATTCAGAGACTTTAACTTTCCTTTCGTAGACTGGAAAGAACGAATAGGAGATTGTGGTTGTATTTATACATATAAAAAACAGAGTAATAGTAGTGCAGAAGATAAGAGGCAATTCAAAAATAAATCACCTGCCAACAAGAAAGGAAAATACTTTAGACCTAGTATTTGTGAACGAGGGGAATTATGTTAAAGAAATAGTAGTTTATAATGCGAGTATTTCAGACCTTAATGTCATAGAATTAACAGTCCATTCCAAAGCAAGTGAAAACAGAGATAAGCAAGAAATGAAAAAGTGGGAAGGATATGGAAAATACAACTTCTACAGTAAAAATATAAAATGGTCAGAAATAAATGAAGAATTAAACAAAGATTGGGATAACATTTTCATAAGTGATATAAAGGTAAATACGGAGATATTATATAAAATATTAGAAAAAATAGTGGATAAATATATAACATGGAAGAAAAGTAAACATCAGTCATGCATACCAAGAGACAGAAGGATCTTGTTCCAGAAAATCTGAAAGTGGAAAAAAAGGTCTTGCAAAAGAAAAAATTGCATGGAAAGTGATTGAACTAAAAAGTAAGATAGAAAATGCAGAACAAAAGATTATACAATCAAAAGAAAATGAAAAACGGGACTTGGAAGAAAAAATCCTAATAAATATCAAGCAAAACCCCAAACTATTGTACTCATACGCGAAAAAGATGAATAAAAGAAGAATAGAAATAGTCCCTCTAAGAATTGAAGGGAGATTAACGAATGAAAAAAAGGAAATATGCAACATATTGGCAGAAAGATATAAGAGAGACTAGAATAGATAATGAAGATAATGATATAGAAGTAAGGGATGAAAATAGTGAATATTTAGCAGACATAGATATTAATGAAGCTGATATTGTGCAGGCTATTAATGAAATTAAAAATGGAGCAGCAGCAGGGCCTGATGGTGTCCTTGCTATTTTGTGAAAGAAAGTAGTCCATTCTATCGCAAAGCCACTTGCAATATTATTAAGACAAGTGTAGATACAGGCAAGATTTATGATGACCACCCAAATTAAAGCATATTATTTACCCCTACTTTCAAAAGTGGATCAAGACTAGAGGCAAGTAATTATAGGCCTGTGAGTCTAACATCACATATTATGAAAGTGTATGAAAGGGTAATGAAGAAAAATATTATGAAACATTTAATAAAAAATAATCTGTTTATATAGGACAACAGGTTTTTCGTACCCGGAAAAAGTACACAAACCCAACTGTTAGTCCACTGAGAACATATACAAAAATATGAAAAGCGGAAATGAAACAGATGTGGTCTATCTAGGCTTTGCAAAAGCTTTTGACAAGGTAGACCATAATATATTAGCGAAGAAAATTAGAAAACATAATATAGTGGATAAAGTAGGAAGATGGTTAGAAGAATTTTTACACAAAAGAAAACAGATAGTTATTGCAAACGATGAGAAATTAAATGAAGCTAAGGTAATATCCGGTGTGCCCAAGGTATGGTGTTAGCTGCATTACTGTTTGTTATTATGATTGCAGACATAGACAGTAATGTTAAGGACTCGGTAGTGAGTAGTTTCGCCGATGACACAAGAATAAGTAGAGAAATTACTTGTGATGAAGATAGGAACGCGCTACAAAGAGACCTTAACAAAGTATATGATTGGGCAGAGGTAAATAGGATGGTATTTAACTCTGATAAGTTTGAATCAATAAATTATGGAGACAGAGAAGGAAAGCTATATGCATATAGGGGACCTAATAATGAGACAATCACAAATAAGGAAGCAGTTAAAGACCTTGGTGTGATGATGAATAGGAACGGATGTTATGCAATGATCAAATAGCAATTCTATTGGCAAAATGTAAAGCAAAAATGGGAATGTTGTTACGGCACTTCAAAACAAGAAAAGCTGAACACATGATTAGGCTTTATAAAACATATGTTCGTAGTCCACTTGAATATTGCAATATGATATGGTACCCACACTATCAAAAGGATATTGCACAAATAGAGTGTACAAAGGTCCTTTACAGCTAGAATAGAAGAAGTTAAGGACCTTGACTACTGGGAAAGACTACAATCCTTAAAATTATATAGTCTAGAAAGGAGAAGAGGACGCTACATGATAATTCAGGCATGGAAACAGATAGAAGGAATAGCGAAAAGCATCATGGAGCTAAAAATATCAGAAAGAGCAAGCAGAGGTAGATTAATAGTGCCCAAAACTATACCAGGAAAAATAAGGAAAGCACACAGAACATTAATCCACTACGCACCAGCATCGATAATTCAGCGTCTATTCAATGCGTTGCCAGCTCACCTGAGGAATATATCAGGAGTGAGCGTAGGTGGTTTTAAGAATAAGCTCGACAAATAACTAAGCTGCATCCCAGACCATCCAAGATTGGAAGATGCAAAATATACCGGAAGATGTGCTAGCAACTCTCTGGTAGACATTAGAGGTGCCTCACACTGAGGGACCTGGGGCAACCCGAACAAGATGTAAGGTCTCTAAGGTCTGTAAGGTCTGTAAAGGTCTCTTTCTTTCTCCTGTGTGCCTTTCTAGGATCTCTCACTTTCTCTCTCTCCTATGCGCATTTCTAGGATCTCTCTCTCTCTCTCTCTCTCTCTCTCTCTCTCTCTCTCTTCTCTCTCTCTCTCTCTCTCTCCCCTGTGTGCATTTCTATGATATCGGTGAGAGCGTTCGCCTTTAAATGGAATATCTGAGTCACGTCGAATGCATAGACCAAATAACCTCACTATTTTTTTTATTCTTTCAAATTCTATTGATGTGGTCGAGGATAAAAAAAAAAACGAAAACGAAAAACAAAGGGTAGAGATGCTAAAAGAATTGATATAAATGTTGGATGGGAAAGGGAATTCGGATTTTGGTATTTCAATTGTTATCCTGGGATGATTAAATTTCTTTTTCATGCCTATGCTTTTTTTTTTATCAATAACAAAGATTTTTCCTTTGTTATTTCATTCATCAGAGAAGGGCGCAATTTTAGGAAAAAAATATTATTTAGATTTTTAGTTGTAGATGTATTTTCCTTGCGTTTCATTTCTCTTTTCATTTGGGATTCCTTCCTTCCTCTCTCTCTCTCTCTCTCTCTCTCTCTCTCTCTCTCTCTCTCTCTCTAAGTTGTAAAGTGCAACAGTGTGGAAGAGTTTAAAAGAAAGCTACACAAAATCATTTGGAGGACACTGTGAATGAACAGTAAAACTGCTCCTAGAGATAAGTGAGCACAAGATATTTCTCTTGGGAATGACTAACAAGTCTTTGTGACATCCTAATCCTTGTAATTACTTGTAACTCTCTCTCTCTCTCTCTCTCTCTCTCTCTCTCTCTCTCTCTCTCTCTCTCTCTTTCTTGAAGGAAAGAAGAAGGAAGTACCATAAGCAAACACTTTGTCTAATTTCTCTCACTCTCTCTTTCTCTCTCTCCCTGCAGACACAAAAAAGACGCACATTAAATACCAAGAACACAGCGTATCTTTTTTCCATTACTTCCCAATGTACCTCAGTTAACAAACGTTTTATTGGAGTTAGAAAAAAAAAATGAAAAAAAGTTCCCACTAATGTCAACCTGGATAATGAAAACGCCAAACGTGAGTATCAACGAGAACCCATTAGAATTATGGCAGTCGTGGCGGGAAAGAGGAGAGATTCCTATCTTGGAATGAATGGGACTTGAATGGCCAGAAAGGAATTCCGCTTGTCTCTGATAAACGTCACAGTTCCTCTGGCTGGAAAGTTCTTTTACTTTTTACTCACCCGGTAAAAAGGGCACATAAGTCAACCTATAACCCATCTTCTATGTATAAAATTGAAAGTGTTACAAGGCGTTACAAGGATTAGGATGACTCAAAGACTTATTAGTCCATCGGAGGAGACATCAAGAGAGAGAGAGAGAGAGAGAGAGAAGAGAGAGAGAGAGAGAACTACAGATGAAACGGACAATCTTACAAAAAAGACCACCAAATTTAAACCTTGTCCTATGATCCAAGAATAAACGACATAACTTTTTAATGACAGAAGATAGGTATAGACAAAATAACGTCAGTATTCCATGAAAACAACTGAAATACCAGAATCCGAATTCATTTTCCTATCCAACATTTATACAAAGTATTTTAGCATTTATTCCCTTTGTTATCTTTTTTTTTCATCCTTGTCTATACCGAGGCTGAATTATTTGATCTATGCATCCCACGTGACTCGGATATTCCACCTAAAGGCGAACGCTCTCATCGAGAGAGAGAGAGAGAGAGAGAGAAGTAGCCAAATTGTTGGCTCGTGTTACTACCCTCCTGCCATCAAGAGAGAGAGAGAGAGAGAGAGAGAAAAATTGCTTGATTATGTTAATTCAACAGAGAGAGAGAGAGAGAGAGAGAGAGAGAGAGAGAGAGAGAGAGAATTAGCCAAAATTTTGTATTGTGTTCTTCCTTCCTTCCTTCCTTCAAGAGAGAGAGAGAGAGAGAGAGAGAGAGAGAGAGAGAGAGCATCTGTCAAATTGCTTGTTTGTGTTATATACTCGTAGTATACAGCTATTCCTCATCGAACAGCATCATCGAGTTATAACTCAATCGGGTTCGGGTTCGGCCTCTGGGTACTGCACCGGAAGCGCATTCCGCTTTGCCACGGGTTTCATGGAGTCGTGAGCTACAGAATATTAGATTTCCTCTCGGAAATTCTTTTCGAACCGAAAATGATTATGCTACGAAGGAGGTTAATACATAAATATTTAACATCTACAGATATTTTCTCTCCTATTCTGGTTCCGGGAAACATTTTTTGAATAACTTTCACTGAAAGTATCTTACAGCTTTATTCAGAGCAATGAAATGATAAAAATATCATAATAAATTTCCAGTTTATATATTGGCAGTGAGTTAGAACTAATAAGTATTTTTTTAATAGTCAGATTTTTCCTCTCATATTCTGGCATTCTGTCTCTCATTTTTGAACCCGTTTCAAAAATGGCCCCATATTGCTTTATTCAGAAAAGAAGTGAAATTACTTTTAAGTTCGTGTAATGAGGATGAGTTCGAAATAGAAGCACTGGGTCAGCAGTTTGGCGATTAAACGATTTTGAAATAGAATTTTCTAATGAATGTCCAGGAAAGTTCTATATTGGTTGACTGTATTCTTAACAAGAGAGAATTATTTAGCTATATATATACATAGACGAATAAAGCATGTCAGTATTACTGCATTTGTGTTCGACATAAAAATTAACTTTTAAATTTTAATATTAGTTTCCTGGTCTGTCTTACGATTAAAATTGAGAATTTGGGCCCATCCTATCAAAAATGATTTACTTCCAGCGAGCTTTAGGTTCCGTCAAAATGGCATTTCAATTAAAAATACACAACAGACAGACGGTATGAGTGGTATATTTTCTAATGAATAACTCACGTTGGCTCATAAATGATAACTCATATTTACTCACAACTGAAAAAGTGATTTTATTTTCTTTTGAAATACCTGCGATATTTCAGGCCGCTAAAGATTTTTCAATAAAAAAAGGGAAATTTTTGTAAAGTAATTCTTGAATGTTCACTGACCCATCCCAACAAATTTCCTAACGGAGAAACATATATCTCGAAGAAAACAGCCCTCTTCAATGTAACAAACACGTTTCTAATCGCAAAAAGCAACGATAGGATCTGTATATTCAGATGAATATTGTTCATCTGGTAAATTGCCTTTTGATGCAATATCAGGTTGGCTGCAAAATGCGCGTCCGCGTGGGAGCTTCGGGTCAGAGGACCGAGACTCCCGAACGAAGAATTTCCCTGGCTTCGTTTTTTTTTCATGTTTTCCATCCTCACCCGAATAGAGGAGGCCACAGTCGGATATGCACTCCAGGACCCGGCTAAAAATAGTGCTTTATTCAAGACGTTTCGTAACGTTTATATCACATTTGTGAGGGTTGCAAGAGAAACATTTGGTATATGGTTAACCTGGTTAACAGAATATATATATATATATATATATATATATATATATATATATAATATATATACTATATTATATATATATATATATATATATATATATATATATATATATATATAGTATATATATATATATAATTATATATATGTATATATATATATATATATATATATATATATATATATATATATATATAGATATAATATATATATAATAGTATATATATATATATATATATATATATACTATATATATATAGATATATAGATATATATTATATATGATATATATATATATATAT
>NC_087211.1:16949076-16954076 GCF_015104395.2 Macrobrachium nipponense | reverse complement strand
GATGCAGCTTAGATATTTGTCGAGCTTATTCTTAAACACATCTACGCTCACTCCTGATATATTCCTCAGATGAGCTGGCAACGCATTGAATAGACGCTGCATATCGATGCTGGTGCGTAGTGGATTAATGTCCTGTGTGCTTTCCTTATTTTTCCTGATATAGTTTTGGGCACTATTAATCTATCTCTGCTTGCTCTTTCTGATATTTTTAGCTCCATGATGTTTTCCGCTATTCCTTCTATCAGTTTCCATGCCTGAATTATCATGTAGCGTTCTCTTCTCCTTTCTAGACTATATAATTTTAAGGATTGTAGTCTTTCCAGTAGTCAAGGGTCCTTAAACTCTTCTCTTCTAGCTGTAAAGGACCTTTTGTACACTCTCTATTTGTGCAATATCCTTTTGATAGTGTGGGTACCATATCATATTGCAATATTTAAGTGGACTACGAACATATGTTTTTATAAAGCCTAATCATGTGTTCAGCTTTTCTTGTTTTGAAGTGCCCGTAACAACATTCCCATTTTTTGCTTTACATTTTGGCCAATAGAATTGCTATTTGATCATTGCATAACATGTTCCTATTCATCATCACACCAAGGTCTTTAACTGCTTCCTTATTTGTGATTGTCTCATTATTAGGTCCCCTATATGCATATAACTTCCTTCTCTGTCTCCATAGTTTATTGATTCAAATTTATCAGAGTTAAATACCATCCTATTTACCTCTACCCAATCATATACTTTGTTAAGGTCTCTTTGTAGAGCGCGTTCCTATCTTTCATCACAAGTAATTTCTCTACTTATTCTTGTGTCATCGGCGAAAACTACTCACTACCGAGTCCTTAACATTACTGTCTATGTCTGCAATCATAATAACAAACAGTATTGCAGCTAACACCGTACCTTAGCTTCATCCGATTTCTCATCGTTTGCAATAACTATCTGTTAAAAATTCTTTTAACCATCTTCCTACTTTATCCACGATATTGTGTTTTCTAATTTTCTTCGCTAATATATTATGGTCTACCTTGTCAAAAGCTTTTGCAAAGTCTAGATAAACCACATCTGTTTCATTTCCGCTTTTCATATTTTTGTGTATGTTCTCACAGTGGACTAACAGTTGGGTTTGTGTACTTTTTCCGGGTACGAAACCATGCTGTCCTATATTAAACAAATTATTTCTATTAAAATGGTTCATAATATTTTTCTTCATTACCCTTTCGTACACTTTCATAATATGTGATGTTAGACTCACAGGCCTATAATTACTTGCCTATAGTCTTGATCCACTTTGAAAGTAGGGGTAATATATGCTTAATTTGTGCTCATCATAAATCTTGCCTGTATCTACACTTTGTCTTAATAATATTGCAAGTGGCTTTGTGATAGAATGAACTACTTTCTTTAACAAAATAGCAGGAACACCATCAGGACCTGCAGCAGCTCCATTTTTAATTTCATTAATAGCCTGCACAATATCAGCTTCATTAATATCTATGTCAGCTAAAATATTCACTATTTTCGTCCCTTACTTCTGTATCATTATCTTCATTATAAATTCTAGGGGTGAATTCTCTCTTATATCATTCTGCCAATATGTTGCATATTTCTTTTTTTCATTCGTTAATCTCCCTTCAATTCTTAGAGGGCCTATTTCTATTCTTCTTTTATTCATCTTTTTTGCGTACAAGTAGTTTTGCTTGATATTTACTAGGGTTTTTTCTTCCAAGTCCCGTTTTTCATTTTCTTTTGATTGTATATTCTTTTGTTCTGCAGGTTCTATCTTAATATTTAGTTCTATAACTTTCCAAGCATTTTATTCTTTTGCAAGACCTTTTTTCCACTTTCTGATTTCCTGGAACAAGATCTCTGTCTCTTGGTATTCATGATTGATGTTTACTTTTCTTCTTCGGTATATATTTTTCCATTATTTTCTCTAATATTTTATATAGTATCTCCGTATTTACTCTTATGTCATCACTTACGAAAATGTTATCCCAATCTTTGTTTAAATCTTCATTTATTTCTGACCATTTTATATTTTTACTGTAGAAGTTGTATTTTCCATATCCTTCCCACTTTTTCATTTCTTGCTCATCTCTGTTTTCACTTGCTTTGGAATGGACTGTTAATTCTATGACATTATTGGTCTGAAATACTCGCATTATAAACTATATTATTTCTTTAGCATAATTCACCTCATTCACCAAAATACTAGGTCTAAAGTATTTTCCTTTCTTGTTGGCAGGTGATTTATTTGTTGAATGTTGTACTCTAGTAGCATATCTAATAGCTTTTCGAATTGCCTCTTATCTTCTACACTACTATTACTCTCTTTTTCATATGTATAAATACAACCACAATCTCCTATTCGCTCTTTCCAGTCTACGAAAGGAAAGTTAAAGTCTCCAGGTAGGAGAATAGTCCAGTCCTTATGATTTCTACATATATCATCCAATTTTTCTATTATTATGTCAAACCCTTTAGTATTAGTGGGTCTATATATTACTAAATTCATTAATTTTTCGGATTCAAATTCTACCGCTATTAGAGTGAGAGAGAGAGTTTACTAACTCCACAAGCGACCATAACCACCCGGAGAGAGAGAGAGAGAGAGAGAGAGAGAGAGAGAGAGAGAGAGGAAAAAAATGAAACGAAGGTAGGTCTCTCTACCGAGGCCTCTCCGATATTGAAGCTAAGGAGTTTATCGCTAATCAACTCAACCCGATGACCAGGTTTTCCGAAAGGAAAAAAAAAAAAAAAAAAAAAAAAAAACTCCCTCTGACGCAGGGAAAGGCTTCTCATCAATTGGGCTTCAGTCAATAAACCTCACGCTCGTCCATTTTTAGCAGGAATTTGCTGAAAAATGTCCAAAATGCAGGAGTATTTTCTCAAGAGAATAACGTAAGCTGTCCATGCACAGAAAATACGTCTACTTTTTATATATGTGTTATTTAAGGTTTAAAATGAAATCTTTTTAGAAATTATTGTGTAAGTGATTCATAAACAACAAATAATACACTATACACACACACACACACACACACACACACACACACACACATATATATATATATATTATATATATATATATATATATATATTATATATATATATATATATATATATATATGTATGGTGGGGGATTCCCCCCCCCCCCCCACCCCCCCCCCCCCCCCATTATTCATCAGGTAAGCGTGTAGCACGAAACGGAAGGCAAACCCAAACCACACAGCATTACACACAACTCTCTCTCTCTCTCTCTCTCTCGGCAATCCCTCTCTCTCTTTCTCTCTCTCTCCACCTCTTTCTCTCCATTCTAACAGGTAAGGAAAATGAGAGAGCCGCATCATAACATCAACATTTATTAACAATGAATAAATAACGGATAATCAATCAAGTAATCAAGTCTTACAGACTAACTCAAAAAACCCGAAATAGTAAAATGTCTAGTCACCAAAAAGTCTACACCCATCTGGAACTCTTTGTCCCTCTCCATTCCAGAATCGTCTGTTTCAAAGATACAGAACACATCCCGGTAAGTACACACACAAGATTGACAATCAATGACTAAATATTGGATATTATCATAAAAATGTCAAACAGATAATAAGCCCAGTCTTTGGCTAAAGTAATTCAACACTCACCCAAGCAACCGGAACACTTAAACACAGTTAATTAAAACTCCCCGGCGAACGCCACGGCATCTTGCCTTTCACTTGAAGACCCTCTGTCAAAATCCACCCCCATAGACTTGGGTATGAAACTATTAAAGGGAAGAGGCGCACAAGCACATACGAAACACACAGTTCGTTTAGCGCCTCGCAACACTAGTTGCATCCAGTTTCACAAAGGCACTTTGAGAAGAGTTAATAAAACTCAGTACATTGACTTGTCGAACTAAGCATTTTTATCTCACGCCATCCCCAGAAACTCATTCATCAGCTACTCTCGCGTCGCTGCTCCTGCACTGTTCTCCACATTCCATAGGTCACAGAGAACACATGGACAATATATTATCAATCAAAAACCCTAGGCCTTACATATTTATATATATATATATATAATATATATATATATATATATATATATATAGATATATATATATATATATACATATATATATATATATATATATATATATATATATATATATATATATATATATATATATATATATATATATATATATATATATATATATTATGTGTGTGTGTGTGTGTGTGTGTGTGTGTGTGTGTGTGTATGTTGGTGTGTGTGTGTGTGTGTATGTGTGTGTGTGCGCGTGCATGCTTGATTTAAACTCTAAGATATATTATTTTTTAGAAAATAATGTATAAACAATGCATGCTTAACAAATAAGTTCGCTCTATATATATGTGCGCGCCTTAAAATTGAAGGGTAAGTTTTACCACGATTTCAAACATATCAAATCTACCTCCTCCCTATCAAATAATATCTAATGAAAATCATTTTTAAATAAACAATGTCATTTGAATTAACAGTTCAAACACGATGCCGAGGTACAAGGCGTTCATTTGCCTAAGCTTGGCCACCGACGCTAATTTGCATAAGGAGTGAAATGAAATTAAACAGCTGCCATTTATCCTCACTGTAGGGTATGCATCTATGCCATTTGATAATGACCCCTGTGGTCCGTTGTTGGATACTATATATATATATATATATATATATATATATATATATATATATATAGATATATATATATATATATATATAATATAGAGAGAGAGAGAGAGAGAGAGAGAGAGAGAGAGAGAGAGATGGCTACATGAAAGCAACAGCGTAGAATTTTCCCATTGAATGATTTCAGAATCTGGCTACACATATTTTTCGAGGCAAATAAAGTAAAAGAGGGTTCTCTCTCTCTCTCTCGCTCTCTCTCTCTCTCTCTCTCTCTTCTCTCTCTCTCCAGCTCATTTCCTATTGATGGCCATAACAAACAAATGGAGCTGAATGACAGACCCTTTATTTCGTCT
>NC_087211.1:16918663-16946163 GCF_015104395.2 Macrobrachium nipponense | reverse complement strand
TTTGCAGGAGGGTTATAAGTTGAGAGAAAACTTAACAAGATCTTTTGTGACTAGCTTAATGTGGTTATATTATAATTATTAGCCTATGCCAGCTAAAACAATACCTTGGGTTAAATAAATTACTTCCTAGACTAGATTCCTCTTCTTACATACTAACTAGGAGCTTCAATTCATTCCAGAGATGTATAACTTCAGTATTTGTAATAACTCTCTGCCATCATTTGTTTCATATTTCAATCACTATAGGCTACACAGAAATGAGATTAGTATGTGTATTTCATGCCCACTTGAATGCTGTGAGCAAAATTTTTAAAAATACTCAATCTGTCTTCTTTGGAAGAATCAGAAGTTTTTTAAAAGTATTATGTAATAATGTGACAACTTTTTCTTTAACAATGGTAGATCCTAGGCCTGCTTGAATTTGCAAAATTGGGGAAGGTTTTTTTTTTTTTATTATCTATCATTAAAATCATATAATTATTAAATATATACTATATATAAGTAGGATTGCATGTGGACTAAATCTGATCATTCCTAACTCTTAATACATTATAGTAAGATTTCTTATCATTGCATGCTTATGCTCTGAATCTCTCAATTTGAAACCACTTTATGCTTTATTTTATTTCAAAGTTTATACCTTTCTTTGTTGTTTTGTGATGCTCCATATGATCCTCTCTAATTCCACATCTAAACAAAATTTTCATGCTGCTGTTCCTAATAGTATGCTATTTTCAGGACTGTCTTTATTTGCACACTATTACTACCTTTTAAACTTCCTATTCCTATTCCCATGCTATATAACTCAAAATTTTTGTCTTTCATAGTATGAATGTACTATTGTATGTGTGCAATGATTAGTACTTGAATTCTGCAACTTCCTTGCAGGGACCTTATAATTTGTTAATCTGCATTCTAATGCATGACGTATCCATAAACTGTCCTGTCTAGTAAAATCCATAATTTTTTTTATGTAATATCAGTTACTCTTCCTACCAGTTGTTAGTGTTGGCCTTCTAATTGTCCATCCACTGTGAAAATATTTTTTTTCCTGGCAGTTTCTGCAATAAACAATGCTTCACTTAAATAATATATATAGTTTGGCATTTTTCTCTGTTTTCTCATCTAATTCATGCTTTCTATTCCCACCACACATGCTACTACAAAATTCTATTGTTACAGTATTTCACCAAGGCTTAATTTTCAGGAACATCGGTGCTCCAGGCATTCCACTTCATAGTTGCAGTTGATGAAAGATTCATCAACTCAGACTTGACTTCACTCGTGCTGCCGATGGCCATGGTTTCGCAGCAGCATTTATCATTATTGATAATTTTTTATTACCCATCAGAAGCTTCAGTCACAATGGAATTTATTCAGAGGTAAGCTGTTGTAATAAGTTACTTGAGTTTTTTTTTTTATTTAAGAAATCAGGAAGTAATTTATATTTAAATGTCCATGTACTGTAAACTTGTAATAGTGTGGTGGTCAAGCAGTTGTTTTACAATATTTTTACCATTAGGTTTCATATATCTTGTCATTTTTACAGGTGTTTCTGAAAAATAAATGCAGAAAAAGGGACCAAAAATACCTAGAACAAAGAAAACGAAAAACTGCACACACCCATTGAAGAATATTAAAGTTCAATGACCTTATGGAATAAGGAGTGAAAAAGCATTCACACTCTTCTGTATAAATAATTAATGTTAAATTTTGTGTTAAATAATAAAGTTAAAAATCTGATTTTCAAGAATAAAGTTTTTTGAAAGTTAATCTTCTCATTATTTTCTCCAATTGGATATATGACCTGCACAAGGAATTTTAGGTTACTATTTCAATTGTAACATAAAATGCAAAGAAATATTAACATTAAATTCAAAGAAATATTAGAAAAATCATGTACAAATCCCAAAAAGTTACTGTATACTCTGTCAAATAAATAAATTTATATAAATATGTTACATGTATAGGTTTTGTTACAATTTGAGTTTTTTATCTGTTTTGATATTGTATGAGATGTAATTGTAATTTTACAAAAAAAAAAAAAAAATAAAAAAAAAAATGTATAAATGACTATTGGTAAAATTTTACAAATGTTTTCATAAAAATGTGGCCCCACAAGGAAGGTATGAAAAATGTTTTTAGGATTATTTTTTTCTTAAATTAGCCACTCCAAAGTTTGGCGGGTGGAGTTGTGTAGCGCAGTGATATACAGGGTGGGGCAAATCAAATGCCCGAGTTTTGATCGGCTATTAGGAAAAGCAAAACAATACTTACAGAATTTATTTTATTTTATTCGAACAGTATAACAATGCTGTTTGTGTGAGGTCACTTTTTGAAGATGGCATCAGGAAGATACGGTGCCCATCTGTAGCGATGCAAGGTTGAAGGCGATGTCCGAAGTTTTCGGCTGCTCTTCGGCATATCTCGAGGAGTATTGTAGCGATTTCCTCCCGGATTCACATCTTCAATTCTTCCAAACTGTGTGGCCGAAAGTGAGATGAGCCGAAGAGCAGCTGAAAACTTCAGACATCGCCTTTCAAACAGTTCATCGCTACAGATGGCCACCATCTTCCTGATGCCATCTTCAAAAAGTGATCACACAAACTGCATTGTATACTGATTCGAATAAATAAAACAACAAATAATTCTGTAAGTATTGTTTTACTGTAACTAATAGCCTATCAAAATTCGGGCATTTTGTTTGATTTGCCCACCCCAGCCTGTATATATGTATTTTCCCCGTTATTTGAGAAAATCCAGTAACAAAAATATTAACCGTAAATTATACGGGTTGTTATGTTTTGGGGTTAACTTTAACGGTAAAACCGTAAATTTTACGGTTTAAAACAAATTTTATACGGTATTTTCTCAATACGGGAGAAAATACGTACAGACTAAAAATTACGGGACCCGTTTTTTTAAACGGTAAATGCCACGGCAAACATTACTGCCAGGATTTTAACGTTTTTTTTCAACGGAAAAATTTTTGTACAGTGTACGCTTCTTTCTTTTTCAGACGTCTAGAACTGCGAAGGCGTCGAAGCACAAAAGGTGTCAATGGACAGAAGCTGTACAAAAGTGATCAAAGGGCAAATGTTTTGTTCAGCCAATATATATATATATATATATATATATATATATATATATATATATATATATATATATATATATATATATATATATATATATATACATACATGTATATATATATATATATATATATATATATATATATATATATATATATATATATCTATATATATATATATATATATATATATATATATATATATACATAGAGAGAGAGAGAGAGAGAGAGAGAGAGAGAGAGAGAGAGAGAGAGAGAGAGAGTGCAACGTAATCGTCCAGATGGAAATCTCAAATAGAATGGCTAATTCAACCGGAGGAAATAGCAAACGAGATGACAGACTTATCTCTCTCTCTCTCTTCCGTGGCTGATCTAGATAAGGACGAGTGGGATGTAAAGACAAAATATCGCTCAGATATATCACCGGAATTCAAATCCCTGTGACGAGATAAGTTGGTGAAGCACATGTCCATGTTCTCATGAATTATTCATCTGTAGAGGGTGTTCTGTTAATGAACGTAGGCTATACATGAATTATGTATATACGTATGTATATACACATAATATATACACACACACACACACACATATATATATATATATATATATATATATATATATATATATATATATATATATATATATATGATGTATATATATGTATATATATATATATATATATATATATATATATATATATATATATATATATATATATATATATATATACATATATATATATATATATATATATAT
The DNA here is from genome assembly GCF_015104395.2 of Macrobrachium nipponense. NCBI lineage: Eukaryota > Metazoa > Arthropoda > Malacostraca > Decapoda > Palaemonidae > Macrobrachium > Macrobrachium nipponense. The sequence continues at coordinate 16,942,316 of NC_087211.1, read as the reverse complement.
ATATATATATCTATATATATATATATATATATATATATATATATGTGTGTGTGTGTGTGTAGGTATGTATGCATGTATGAATGCATGCATGACACTAACTGTATTTTATGGTTTAAGTCTGATAAATTGTTATAAAAAAAATTACCAGTGGTGAAAAACTGCAGAATCTAATGCAAACATCCCAAATTGAGAGAAAAATCTTCTCTCAAGATTTCATTTTGTTATCAGTATTTGCTTGAGCAAAGAGTAATACTTAATCTTCGTGTGTACCATTACACAGAAAAGATTCCTTCTTTGCGGCGAGGCATCTATGAAGCTGATTGTGATTTTATAATGATATCCAACCCCCGACCACCCCCTCCCCTCCCACCTTCTTCTCCTTCTTCCCCCCACCAACAATGAGAAAGGTATCTCAGTATGTTTGCAGGAGCAGAGAATAATACTTACTTCTCGTGTGTATATTGCTCAAAAAAGATTCCTACTTTCGGCGAGGCATCTAAGAAGGTGATTGGGATTTTACTATGATGCCCCCCCCCCCCCAACAATGAGAAAAGTATCGCAGTATGTACTCTCGTAAGATTGAACCCCTCTTAGGTCGAAGATGACATCTGCAGGATGCTTGCATCAAGATGCAACTGCGAGCTCTCGTGATGTGGATATATCTGGTCTGTATAAACACACGAACAAACATCAGGCAAATTTATTCTCCAGTTCTGTTGGGATTCTGAACTGAAGAGTGAAATTGACATTACCCGACTTACGGATGTGTAGTGGTTGCATATTGGACTGTGGTGCTTTTCTCGTATTCCTTATATCTCCAATTTCTTTTATCTGCCACAACTATTCCCAGATGAGACCAAATTATGCCCTTCAGAATCTGGCCAACGTAAGGCCTTTGTAACCACAAAACTCCAAATTAGGTGACATACGAATGTGAATAACAATAAGAAAAATTTTGGGTGGGGGTAATTCAAACGCTATATATGCGAGGGTTTGTGAAAGTTTGTGAGGCATGTGTATGTTTGAAAGAGTATTCACATACAAGGGGTAATACACTCGTAAAAATACACGAAGGTTTGTGAATGTCTTTCGAGCGTACGTATGTTTGAAAGCATATTCACATACTACAACGGGCAATATACTATCTTATAAATGTCGGTTCTTCGGTGAAGAACGATGCAACGAGGAAAGCTTGAGAACTCTTAATGAATGATCATGTTCTTTGTATATATAATATATATATATATACTATAATATAATATATATATATATATTATATAATATATATATATATATATATATATCACATAAGAAACTATCTTAGTAATGAAGAACATGGAGTATGAAAATCATTACGCAGGTGATCCACTTACTTAAATCTCTAAAAATTGCAGAACTAATTAGGGTTCATTATTCGTGTTATACAGAGAGAGAGAGGAGAGAGAGAGAGAGAGAGAGAGAGAGAGAGAGATTTAATACGTAAATTGCCTCATCTCATTAGCCGTTATGATGTGGGGAAATTTTCTGAGGAGAATAACGAAACTATATATGGTTCCCAGTCTTTCCAAGGACAGAGAGAGAGAGAGAGAGAGAGAGAGAGAGAGAGAGAGAGAGAGAACAGATAATTAAAGGACTCCAGAAATTACATAAGTGAAATGAGTCGGAGAATGCTATAAGTTTGAACAGGAGTTCGAAGGATGAACGAACGTGAATTAGCATAATCACTGGTAATTATTATTAAAATACTTTGAACAAATACGGAATGGAAAATAACATTTAGGCAAAATACCAAGCGCTGGGACCTATGACGAGGTCATTCAGCGCTGAAAATGAAATTGAGAGAAAGAAGGAAACCTCACAGTTGCAGTATGAAGCAATTGTTAGGACAAGCAGCAATGAGAGATGGAAGAACGAGAATATGAACGGAGGTATAGTAAGAGGAATGAAAGGGGTTCCAGCTAGGAAGGGCCTAAGGAAGGGACGCCGTAAAGAACCTTGAGTAATGCCTACAGTGCACCGCGTGATTGGAACAAATGCCACAGAGGAAACTGGTTAGATATGGATGCTACTTCGAAACCTAAGAGAAGTATATATGCATAAATAAAATTAGAGCTAAGAAAGAATTACCTAAGAGGGAAAAGTAGCTCAGAAGAAAATAAAATTTATCTTATTGAAATAAAGAGACAATCGAAAGATCGCCATTTTGGTGTTCATGAGATAGAGGCTGTCGAGCCAGGCTCTGGGTGGACACTTTCGGCCAGTCAGTGCTTAACAGTGACAAGAGAGAGTTGGAGTGGTTGGACAGCAAGATAAAGCTCTAGAAAATACAGGAGATGATGAACAAGGATCCAAAGGTGGACCTTGGAACCCTCCTCCTCCTCCTCCTCCTCCTCCTCCTCCTCGGTGTATGACGTTTGCTGAAAAAAAAAAATCAGTGCCTGGACCCAAGTGGCACGGCTGAGAGATGGCAAACATTAAATATGCATTTCCTATCATTTCTTTCCATTTGAATAAATGCAGAACTTATGCAGTGAATTTTAAATATGCAAATAGATTTAGTCCTCCGTAAGAGGGTTTATAGTTTTTTGCCCAAAAGATTTTGCTGACACTCACCAGGTGTATACATTGTCCTATATATATATATATATATATATATATATATATTATATATATATATATATATATATATATATATATAATATATATATATATCTTTTACAATTTCTTTTATCTTTTTATTTTTATGAATATATATATATATATATATATATATATATATATATATATATATATATATATATATATATAATATATATATTCATAAAAAAATAAAAGATAAAAGAAATTGTAAAAGATTAATTTAAGTGATTAAAGGTAAATCGGAAAACCATGAGCTCATAAGCACGCATATGCACAAACACACACTTATGTGTGTGTGTATATATTTATATATATACACACATAAGTGTGTGTTTGTGCATATGCGTGCTTATGAGCTTATGATATTCCGATTTAATTTTTATGACCTAAATTAATTTTTTACAATTTCTTTTGTCTTTTATATTTTATGAGATAAACAATTGAGAACTTTCGCAAACAGTCTATTATTTTTCTCAACAGAAAAACCAACGCACGTGGATGGCCGACTTAATCATACCAAATTCTAATACAGTATTTAAGACTACGTTTTCAGTTCTGGTCACTCTCGGTGGACGTTACGCTTGCGCCAAAAATGTAGTGCTTGGCAGTAACTTTTTTTTTTTTTTTAATTAAGAAATCTATTTAATGTAGGAAGAAATATACTGATAAACATTTACATCTATAGCTGTTGTCGTGAATTGATGTTAAGGATACTAAACGATTATATATATATATATATATATATATATATATATATATATATATATATATATATATATATATACATATATATATATATATATATATATATATATATATATATATATATATATATATAAACCTGTAAAAGTATTAATTAAAAAATCGTGCTTTCCACTTTATAGTGAAGACTTAAACTGCCTAATTCCCTCGGTTTTCCAGCCAACTGTATAAAGAGAGACAGATGCTCTCTCTCTCTCTCTCTCTCTCTCTCTCTCTCTCTCTCTCTCTCTCTCTCTCTCTCTCTCTACGAAACATAACAGAACGCGCACAACTGGGATATAAATTATTCAAGCTATTGCCATGAATTCGTGAGCGCTGGAGACGGAAGGGAAAAATAGAATTATAATATTGTACTTGTTAATCTACCAAATTCATTCAATTTATTATCAATATTATATATATTATATATATATATATATATATATATATATATATATATATATATATATATATATATATATATATATATAGTTAATATATGAACGCACATAAAATTAATATTTTGATGATTGTGCAATACACAAACCGGTAAATGGTGTTACTTAAAGCTTTTCAGACATAGTTCAGGGGAACTTCAAGGCAGAAAACACGTCCTAGGAATGGAAAAAAGTGATATTATGTATATATATATATATATATATATATAGGTATATATATATATATATATATATATATACCACGTGCATAATAGGAAACGGCTGGCAATCTAAGCAATTGAAAATATCAGGAGTGAAATGGCGATGTGTTTGAGAATCTCATTACGCTTAATTATCAAACTTCAACCAGTTCCAGGCAAAGTCCTCCACCTCAGGGCTAATTAAGATTGACACAAGATTATGTTACTGCAAATGAACTCAACTTTTTACCAGATTACTGGCCTCCCACCCAGACCAACCCCTAACCTCTCCAGCTGATGTTTGTTCTCGGAATTCTATTCCAAAATTCTTTTTCAGAAGCCTTTTCCCTGATTCTTCTCCAAAATTCTGTTCCAGAATTCTCTTCCTGAACTCTTCTCCAAAATACTTTTCCAGAATTCTTCTCCAGAATTCTTTCCCAGAATTCTATTCCAGAATTCTATTCCAGGATATTTCCCGATTTCTTTTCCAGAATTTTCTTCAAAAATATCCTTTCCGAATTCTTTTAAAGAGCTCTTTTTCCAGAACGGTTTCCCAGAATTCTTTTCCAAAATTCCTCACAACAATCTCTTCCAGCATTCCTTTCCAGAATCTTTTTCCAGAACTCTCTTCCAGAATTCTGTTACGGTTCGTTCTTCAACATTGTATACCACCTTACGAAAACAATAACATGATGATGTCGCTCATTCCTGCGTCATGTGAAAACGAAGGTTTCCCCAAATGCTTTACCAAGTGGTTTTATTAAAAAGCGATGAAATGCAACATATTTAAACTCCAGTAGGCGAATAAACTCTGAATTTGGATAAAAGTGCCTTCCTCTACATTCCAGCGAGTGGAACAACGGACACCTGGTAATAAAACTTGTGTGTTTTCGTTGTTCGTTGTTCATTCAAGCACAAACGAGCGAGAAGTTAAAACATTAACAACACCATACACACATACTTCATAGACGGACATAAACACCCACACACCCACAAGTATAACACTGCGTTGATTTAAAAATCACAACATAGTAGCATAAGCCTCGAAATGCAGAAACAACTCCATAGTTTTGTATAGGTAAAAATATACGACATAAAAATAAATCTGTACACATTGCTTTCGGGAACCTGTTCGATTCCCGTTTTCAACCTGAGAAGGGAATCGATAGATTCCCGACAGCTCTTGTAGAGATTGCTTTCGAATATATTTGTTCCCAGACAGAACTCGGGATTTGTTTCTTCAATACTGGGTTTAGAGTTCGCTGAGTTATCTAAACTCAGGAGCTGATTATAGAGAGTAGGGCATTATGAAACCGCAAACGGAGGATAGCGAAGAGAGGGAGTTGGAGTTGTTGGACAGCAAGATTCAGGGTCGCAGATCAAAGAGATGAAGTACATGAATCTAAAGCTGGAACTCTCTCTCTCTCTCTCTCTCTCTCTCTCTCTTCTCTCAATCTCTCTCTCTCTCTCTCAGGTAGTAACGCAAAAAAAAAAAAAATTGGCTTAAAACTCTCTCTCTCTCTCTCTTGCGTGCAGACCAAATAATCTCACTTTTTTTATTCTTTCAAATTCTATTGATGTTGACGGGAATAAAAAAAAAAAAAAAAAAAACAAGGGAACAGATCCTAAGACAAGTGATATAAATGTTGGAGGGGAGATGGAATGCGGATTTTGGTATTTCAATTGATTATCCTGGGATGATTAAATTTCTCTTACATGCCTATGCTTTTTGTATCAATACCAAAGCCTTTGCCTTTGTTATTTCATTCATCAGAGTAGGGCGTATTTCTCTTTTCATTTGGGATTCTTCTCCCTCCCCACCCCACTCTCTCTCTCTCTCTGACTCTTGAAGGAAGGAAGGAAGTACCATAAGCAAATATTTTTTCTAATTTCCCTCACTCACTCACTCTCTCTCTCTCTCCCTGCAGACACAAAAAAGTCGAACTTCCAATACCAAGAACATAGCGTATCTTTTCTATATCACTTCCCAGATCCAGCAAGAATCACAGTGCAGAAGATAAGAGTGAATCTTCTGAAGCAAATAGCGAAACTCCTATTCCTAGAGCAACTCGCACCAAGAATTCAGATGTTCAAAGTGAATCAAGTTCAGAAGGAATTTCATTAGAATCTGGAACACCAGAATCTCGGAGATCTACCAGGGTGTCTGTCGTCTTCCAACTCTGTAAAAAAGACAGCTTCAACTACTAGATCTGCTAGAAACTTAGCCACACCTGCTTCAGGCAGCACATCTCCCACAGATGCTGAGAATTCCAAGGTTCGGAGATCCACAAGGAATTCAGCATCACTTCATCCTGGAACTGCATCTTCTAAGAAGCCTTCTGCTAAGTCTGTTAGTGAGACCCCATCAAATTCCGGTGTGGGAGAGGAATTGTCACCTCTTGTCAAAAGAAGTACCAGGAAGACTCCTCTTTCCATCGTTAGCTCACAGTGCCATCAGCCTTATCGCCTTCCTCACAAATCTCACACAGTGATGCAACTCCTGTCCGGAGATCGGGGAGAATCCAAGCAAGTTCTCAAAGCACTGAGTCGGAATCTGACACACCAGCAAAGGGTTCAACTTCGCGTCCTGTTCGTAAGAAGAGGGGAGTCAAGAAATAATGACAGTATTTTATTTGTGGAGCAAGAATGTTCAATAAATACATACTTAGAGTATTCCTTTCTTCCTTCGTGGCAGAGTTTCATAATTTTTCGTTCACCTGCCTGACGCACGATTCATGCCTTATTTATCTATTTTTCTTTTCAAAGATGGAAGAAATCATGTGTAATGACGTTTAAAACAGTCACTGGCATCTTTAGAACATTATGTTATGTTATTGTGTAAAACTATTTTCCATATAGCAAAATTGACGTGAACGAAACGAAGTGATTAAAAACGTCATAACACAACCACTGAAATACATTACCAAATAGATAGGAGACACCTATCACTAGTAGTATCCGCATAAACATAGTCCTTAAATTATCATTTCAATATTATATGTGGAGGTAGTTGAACTATTCCATTTGTTAAATTTTATAGAAAACATTGGAATTTCACAAAATGCTATCAAATAAAAAAAAAAAAAAAAAAAAAAACGATATCTTAACAGTGTGAACCAGGCGACCTCACTCTATTGCTTTTGATGTTATGTGCACGGGAATCTAATGTCAATGTGTCATTTATCGGTCTAAGAAACATCTCTCGATGAGCGAGAGAATTATTGCACTGCATTCGGTGCAAGTTCCTGTTGGAGAGATATCAAGAAAGCTTAATAAACCGGAGAGAATCATACATAGATGAATAAAATTGTTTAAAGAACGGCAAAATTTAGAACATGGGCCTAGAGGTGGAATACCTCGAAGCACCACATGAGAGCAAGACAATACAGTAATGTAAATGTTGCTGAGCAACATTCATTTGTGAACTTTGAATTCTAGTGCCTCGTCACGACATTGCTGAACCAGGAATCATAACTAGCTCTACGCTTATGACTGGTGTCTGATGAATACTTTAGATGGAGAGGAAGAGATTTTTAAATCTACACATGAAGTCTTTGATAGTTGTCTAATGAATAAGTCTAATGAATAAGCAAACTTATCCTTTGATTGGATGAGAGATTCAGTTAGGCTTATTCTTTTTGTTTTGTTTTTTATCGGTGGCCAGTGAATACCACGGATAGGGAGGGAAACGGTTTCAATGATGCATGCATTTTTTTGTTTCAAAACCTAAAGAATACATTTTATTGGGAGATACTTTATTAACATCGGCCTAATCCTTCCATCACTCCTATACGCCACCTCCGCTCTCTTCTACATCTCAGGCGACTAGATCTGACTTCTCACTACGAACTCCATCTCGTGAAAGCATCACTAATGATAACGATTATTTTAAAATTCCCCGCACCGACAACGGACGCCTTAAAATGCATGTTTATAAAATATTTTCTGTTCAAAGAAACTTTATCTTTCATAACGCAAAATATGTGCATACACTCGGGTTACACACTGTAGCCGTCAAAGAGCAACCCTTGATTAAAGCAGTAGGTTATTCTTAAAAAAAAAAAAAAAAAAAAAAAAAAAAAAAAAAAAAAAAAAAAAAAAAAAAAAAAAAAAAAAAAAAAAAAAAAAAAAAACATATGAAATAGACTTAAACGAGAACGTCACCATTCATATTTCTTATCTTTTCAGCTACTTAATATGCTTATGGTAGTAGGGTCTAGTACGTATACATGTGAAACTGATTTGAAGTAATTTCTATTAAGAATAAATGAATAGCTACAGAAAGATCAACCTAAAAAAGCTTTAAGGAAAGTAAGCCTTTCTTAATGTATTCGTCAGTTTTGACTCCCACAGCTTTCCAAGGTGTCCAAATGAAACAGGATGATATGCAAGGAATTCGATAAAAAATAACAACTGAATTATATTCGTTTGATTTTTTTATGATTGCTTTTTGACTTTGAATAGCTAGTCTGAGTTAATTATGTTAAGCAATTATGAAAAGGATAAGAAGAGAGGCGAACATGGCTAATAAAACAAGAATAATGGGAATAGTCAAATGAAGCAGATTAAATATATATATATAGATATATATATATATATATATATAATATATATATATATATTGTCGATTTAAATATTCATTAATATTACGTATCCGAGAGAGTATGCTGCTGAAAATAGACCTAGGCTCACTCAGGTGGGAAAATCAGAAGTACAATTTAGGCCCACTAAATGTGTCATGCGAATTATTTTATTGATCAAAGGACAAAATTAGTTTAACTAAACATCGTTTTCAAAAAATGTTAACGCCTTGACGTATTATTTATCGGCTGTAGGAGACGAAATGACAACACCCCAGTGCAGTACGATATGTTGAGTCAAGACTCGAGCGGCAGCAAAGCCAACTTCAAAATCTTCGATATGCTGTTACGAAGCTAGAGTTGAGAATTAAATTAGAAATCGTTGACCCATCGGTATATATTTTCCTTACTTTGCAAAATAATTATCTTTAATACGTTGAATGACTCTACTCAGTTCTAATGTGATTTATTTCAAGTATAGCACCTATGAAAGGAAATGTTATTTATTGTTAAGTAAATAATCTGGCACCTGCATATGGCAATATTTCCATAACGAACAATGAATTAAGAAACTACGCCAATTCTTCTGTACCTCAGTTAACAAACGTTTTCTTGGAGTTAAAATAAAAAAACGATTCCCATTAACGTCTACCGTGATAATGAAAACGCCAAAAGTGGGTGTCAACGAGAACCCAATAGAATTATGGCAGTCGTGGCGGGAAAGAGGAGAGATTCCTATCTTGGAATGAATGGGACTTGAAAGGCCAGAAAGGATTTCCGTTTGTCTCCGGACACGTAACATTTTCTCTCTGGCTGGAAAGTTCTTTTACTCTTTGCTCTCCAGGTAAAAAGGGAACATGAGCCAACCCATTACCGCTTTTCTGTACATGAAATTGAAAGGCCTCTCTCTCTCTCTCTCTCTGTGAAAATACATAATATGCTAAAATATCGTGGTTAAACAGCATAATATCCACTGGAGATTCATAATAATAAATTAAACATCTGTACTGCTTTACCTTTACCCATCATTCACTGTTATATATATATATATATATATATATATATATATATATATATATATATATATATATATATATGCATATATATATATATATATATATATATATATATATATATATATATATATATATATATGTATATAGTGTGTTAGTGAAAAAGTTACAGCCACTAAGGAAAGAGTGAAACAATGAGATGGTAAGTACTTTCGTCTCAATACCACGACATGGTCACGGTACTTGTCTTCGTGGCTGTAACTTTGTCCGTATAATCGTCAAGTGTTTACTTTTTCGTGACTTAAAACCAAGCATATATAAGCATATATATATTTTTTCACGTCCATACCACAGTCCAGGATCTCTCATACCATTTTTATCTTGACGTCTCTCGAATTTCCACACTCAAGTTAAATTCGCCGCTTATTCCTCTCGCGATCTTTATTGGTCTCCTTCCTCTTCATTTGGACTCTTCCTTTCCATTCAGAGAAAATGAAGAAGGAACAATATTTCCCCCGAAATTGGGAATGCCTGCAAGAGCAGGAAGCCCTCGAGGAAAGTGAATGAAATTGACGCTGTCCAACTACAGGTTGAACAGGCTAACTTCTTCTTTCCTCTCTCCTCTTGAAATCTCCTCTTCACGGGATTTGTGCTCGGTTCACAAACAATGTTCGATACTATTATTATTATTATTTTAATTACTATTATTCAGAAGACGAACCCTATTAGTATGGAAGAGAGAGAGAGAGAGAGAGAGAGAGAGAGAGAGAGAGATATGAACTTAAACTGTTTGTGTTGAAAGGTGGCTAAATGTTTCTTCATGGCACTGCCTTGAAGAAAGAGAGAGAGACAGACAGACAGACAGACAGAGAGAGAGAGAGAGAGAGAGAGAGAGAGAGAGAGACCTATCGATAAAGGGAGAATCTTACAAAAAGAAATCACCAAATTTAAACCTTGTCCTATGATCCAAGAATAAACGACATTCCTTTTTTTTATTGACAGAAGGGAGGTAGAGACAAAAATAAAGTCAGTATTCCTAGAAAATAACTGAAATACCAAAATCCGAATTCCTTTTCCTCTCCAACATTTATATCAATTCTTTTAGCATCTGTTCCCTTTGTCATCTTTTTCATCCTCGTCTATACCGATGGAATTCGAAAGAATGGAAGAAAAAAAAAAGCTGAATTATTTGATCTATGCATCCCACGTGACTCGGATATTCCACCTGAAGGGAACGCTCTCATCGGTGTCCTGGAAATGCACACAGGAGAGAGAGAGAGAGAGAGAGAGAGAGAGAGAGAGAGAGAGAGAGAGAGAGCGTCTGCCAAATTGCTTGTTTGTGTTATATAGTCTTCAACTATCCCTCCTCGAACAGCATCATCGAGTTATATCTCAATCGGGTTCGGTCTCTGGGTACTGCACCCAAAGCGCATTCCGCTCTGCCTCGGGTTTCGTGGAGTCGTGAGCTACAGAATATTAGATTTCCTCTCGGAAATTCTGTTCGAAACGAAAAGGGTTATGTTTCGAAGGAGGTTATTATATAAATATTTATAATCTGCAGATATTTTCTCTCCTATTCTGAACTCTGGGCAATATTTCTCAATACCTTTCACTGATAGTATCTTACAGCTTCATTCAGAGCATGAAATGACAGAAATATTACATATTTTTCCAGTGTATATATCGGCAGTGAGTTAGAATTAATAACTATTTTTATAATAGTCAGATATTTCCTCTCATATTCTGGCATTCTAGCTCTCATTTTTGAGAACCCATTTCAAAAATGGCCTCATGTTGGTTTATTCAGAAAAGAAGTGAAAGTATTTTTAAGTTCGTACGTTGAGGATGAGTTCGAAATAGAAACACTGGGTTAGCATAATGTATGTCCAGGAAAGCTCTATAGTGGTTGACTGTCCAGTTAACAAGTGTTATATAGCTATATATATACATAGACGAATAAGGCATGTGAGTATTACTGCATTTGTGTTCGACATAAAAATTAGCTTTTAAAATTTATTATTAGGTTCTTGGGCTGTCTTAGAATTAAAATTGAGAATTTGGCCCCATCCTATTTAAAGGATTTATTTTCAGCAACCTATAGGTTCCGTCAAAATGGTATTTCAATCTAACCTACGAAACAGACAGACGGTATGAGAGGTATATTTTGTAATGAATAATTCATGTTGACTCATAAATGATAATTCATATTTACCCACAACTGAGAAAGTGATTTAACTTATGTTTAAAATACCTGCGATATTTGAGGCTGCTAAAGACTTTTCAACAAAGAAAAGGGGAATTCTTGCAAAGTAATTCTTGATAGTTCACTGCCCAACCTCGACAAATTTCCTAGCGGAGAAATATATATCGAATAAAACAGCCCCCTTCAATTTAACAAACACGTTTATAATTGAAAAGAGCAACGACGGGATCTGCATATTCAGAAGAATATTGTCCAGTCGGTAAATTGCCTTTCGATGCAATATCAGGTTGGCTGCAAAATGCGCGTCCGCGTGGGAGCTTCGGGTCAGAGGGACGAGACTTCCGAACGAGGGATTAACCTGGTTTTCATATTTTTCGTCCTCACCCGAAGAGAGGTGGCCACAGCCGGATGCACTCCAGTGGAGAGGAGGGCTCCAGGACCCGGCTAAAATTAGTTCTTTATTCAAGACGTTTCGTAACGTTTATATCACATTTATGAGGGCTGCAAGAGAAACATTTGGTAAATGGTTAACTGGTTAACAGATATATATATATACATATATATATATATATATATATATATATATATATATATATATATATATTATATATATATAAATAAAGGTTTTTTGCCACGAAGGAAAAAATGAAAAAGCGAGATAGCCAAGTACTTTCGGTCCTGTTCGGACCCTTTACTGAGGCAGTAAAGGGTCCGAACAGGACGGAAAGTACTTGGCTATCTCGCTTTTTCATTTTTTCCTTCGTGGCAAAAAACCTTTATTCATATATATATATATATATATATATATATATATATATATATATATATAGAGAGAGAGAGAGAGAGAGAGACAGAGAGAGAGAGAGAGAGAGAGAGAGAGAGAGAGACTCCCACAAGTTCCTCAAAAAGCTTTTACACGAAAACGGCTTTCTGCCACGCTCAGGCACTTTGCTGAACACGCCACCCAACCAACTACCCCCACCCCCTACCCACGAACCGTCTCATTCCCACACAACCCCGTACACGTCGAGCCGTGCAATGCAAGGAATCAACATAAATTCCTTTTCATTTCATTCAGGCCTTTTTCGCTTCTTTTCATCCTCATCTGCCAGTTATTCATGCGAAGTAAAAGACACCCTTTCACACGATGATTGATTGATTGATTGTGTATTATACCTGGCGTTACAACATCTGGGTAATTGACACCGAAATAAATTAAATAGAAAAATTAAATTTTTAATAAATTTCATATAAAAATATCAATAAATATTATAAAAATTTTCTTCATATATATAAGTTCTTACATAGACATTCTATGTATAATTTAAATTTGGTTGAGGAGGCCCGCCTCCCTCATATAGATATATAACTTCTATATTACAATCCTTTCCAAGAATTGTAGCTAGGATAAAATTACCTACTCTGTCACGACCCCAAAACAGGAACCTATGTCTCAAATTCAAGAATCTGGGACATTCAATCAACAAATGTCTCACAGTCAAGGGCACAGTACAGTTCTCGCAAAACGGAGGATTTTCACGAGACATCAAGAACCCATGTGTGAGTCTTGTATGTCCAATCCTCAATCAACACAACATCGTTTCTTGTCTTCTCGGCATGTTCGGATCTGACCAAGGAGACACTGATGACGTGATACTACGCATTTTTTGATTAGTTAAAATATCCTCCCACTGGGGCTGCCAACATCTTTTAATTCTCTGACCTACTAGAGGATAAAAATCCCGATATGCTAGTAGGCATCTTGTGGGTTCTGAGGAGCTCACCGCAGACTTTGCAAGTTGGTCAGCTTTCTCATTCCCAGCCACCCCAACATGGGAAGGCACCCAACAGAACTTTATTTCTTTCCCTCTTCTTTTTAGTAAAAGCAGCCATTCCAATATATCTAAAATCAGAGGGTTTAAAGGGTTAAAAGATTCCAGTGACTGAAGAACACTTCTTGAGTCACAATATATAATAAAATTATTTTCATTCCGAATTAAAACTTCCTTTAAAGCCTTTAAAATTCCATATAATTCTGCTGCAAAAATCGATGCAACAGATGATAACCTGCCACTTCTCTCTACATCAGGGAAGGCTACACCAAAGCTGACGCCAGCATCTGACTTTGAGCTATCCGTAAAAACTGCAGTGGAGTCATCATGTTGCACGGAATGTTCTAAAAATATTGACCGCATGGCCTCACTGGACAATTCTGTCTTGGTAAAATTAAAATATCTACAAAATTTTACCTCTGGAAAATTCCAGGGGGGTCTAACTGAATATTTTGCTGGTAAAATCTCGATTCTTGGCATATTTAATTCATGGACAATAAAATTTACCCTAAAAGCAAATGGATGAGGTTGCTTGGGGTGATTTTCATAAAACTGCCAATGCCTTTCATTTTTCAAACAAATGCTGGTTAAAGACCTAGGTAGCCTCTGAAATCTATACCAGCTCCGAACCAGCAACTTGTAATGAGAATCCAGTGGCACCTCATCAGCATCTACAAGCATGCTCTTGGTGGGAGATGATTTAAATGCTCCTGTACACAACCGTATTCCTCCATGATGAATTGAGTTGAGCATTTTAAGGCTATTTGGCTTTGCAGAAGTGTACACCTCACACCCATAACTTAATTATGAAAAGACCAAGGCTTTATATAATCTCAACATCTGAGTTCGGTCTGCACCCCATGAAGTGTGAGACATGACTTTCAGCAAATTCATTGCTTTCAAGCATTTTGCCTTAATATATTTCAGATGTGAAATCCAAGTCAGCTTGCTATCAAAAATCAAACCAATAAACCTTGTTTCACCAACACATGGAATTCTCTGCCTATGAATGAATAGATCTGGATCAGGGTGGATTCCCCTTATACGACAAAAGTGCATAGTTATCGTTTTACTGGCAGAAAATCTAAAACCATTAACCTCAGCCCATTTTACTATATTATCAATGCAGAGCTGAAGGCGGCGTTCAGCCACTGCCATCCTTGATGTTGCAAAGGAAATTGCACAGGTCATCAACAAAATAGGGTATATGTTATATCTGGGGGAATTATTTTAGAAACCCTCCCAATTGATTACCAAGGTCGAACAAGGATACCTTGAAATCACTTTCCTTGTGTAACTCCTTCTTCTTGATTGAACACATCTGACAATGTTGCTCCAACCTGAACCTGAAATATCCTATTTTTTAAAAAAGCCTTAATAAAGAGGGGCAAATTGCGTCTCAGGTTACATTAATAAAGGACCCTCAAAATGCCATATCTCCATGTTGTATCATAAGCCTTCTCTAGATCAAAGAAAACGGTGATGTGATGCTGTTTGTTGGCAAAAGCTTCACATATTGAAGATTCCATTCGTACCAATACATCAGTTGTGGAGTGCATACTCCGAAAACCACACTGAGCAGGCGAAAGGTATTTACCTCTCTCCAAGTACCACATCAATCGTGTGTTCACCATTTTTTCCATGTCTTGAACGGATCTTTTCCAGGTTTCACAAATGACAGTAATTTTAACTTCTCCCAAAGCTTGGGGAAGATATGTTCTCGGTAAATTCTGTTAATTAGGCTTAATATGAAAAGTCTAGCAGGAGTATGCTTAATCATTGAATATGTTATATCATCCAGTCCAGGAGCTGATTCATCACATTTATTCAAGGCTGATTCAAATTCTCTAATATTAAAAGGAGCATTGTACTGCTCATGTCTTGAGGTATTAAAATCAATTTCGACCTGTTCCATTATCTGTCTTTGAGCTGAATAGGGTCTATCATCATTTTTCTTTGCAACATTAGCAAAATGATTAGCAAACTCATTTGCCACTAACTGGGGGTTTGCTACCTTGCAACCATTGACCTTGATAACTGGAGGTTGACAAGGAGTGAACTTGCCTGCTATTTTTCTAACTCTCTTCCAAACTAGAGTCAGAGGAGTTTTTGAATTTAGTGAAGATAAGAATATTGTCCAAGATTCTTTTCGGGCTTTTTTGATTTCCATGCGAAAATGAGCTCTCGCTTTTCGAAATTCTACATGATACTACTCACATTTTCATCTGCGGTATCTGGTGAAGGCAGATCTCATAGTTCTGGCATTTATGAGTCCACCAGGGAACTGGTCGGCGGACAAATTTGCCCGAAGTCCTAGGTATAGATTGAAGACCAGCTGAGAACAATATTGTATTCAAAAAGTCAAGAGCGTCATCTACACAGGGAAAGTCATCAGCAGAGTCATCTACTGAGCTGTGCTCCTGGAATGTTGACCAATCAGCTTTACCAATGTTCCATTTGGGTAGCCTTGAAGATGGAGGACTTGATGCTACACTCACCACTATTGGAAAATGGTCACTGGTAAATCTATCATTTATAGCTTTCCAAGTAAAGTCAATAAGACAGTCATCACTACTTATAGATAAATCAATTCCTGATAACGTGCCTGTTAGAACATGAAAATGCGTAGACTCACATTTTCATCTTCTATGATGGAACCTAAGCACCTTCCTCTTTGATTGGTGATAATGTCACCCCAAAGAGGGTTTCTGCCATTCATATCTCCCAAAATAACAAAAGGACGTGGTAACTGTGAATAAGAGATTTGAATTCATTGATGGGGAAGGCTTCGTTAGGTGGTAGATAGAGAGAGCATACTGTATATTTTCTTTGCAAATGTATCTGCACACCAATCACTTGCAATGCTGATTGAATAATAATAGGATTTTGTGGGGTGTCATTTCGAACATACAAAACACCACCTTCATGGCTTCCAATATTTAAATTATAGGTGGAGTGATAGGATGTATACTCTCGTGGGCTGGGGCACATATTACCAATCATGGTCTCCTGCAGAGCTATACAAACAGGAGACACTTCTGATATTAGCAGCCTTAACTCTTCCCATTTAGCTCTTAATCCCTGACAGTTCCACTGGAGAAAATTAATGAATTTTACTTTCCTTTAGAGGCTGTTACATTAGAGCCTCTTTTAAGAGCATTCAGCTTACAACCTTGCTCTTTTTATTCTGGAAGGAGACCGATTGTTTAGGGCTGACTTCCTTTTTAGAGGGTTATCAGTCTCAGGAACAGCAGACAAAGCTGGTGTCGCCTGAGGAGGGGTGTGAGGATTGGACAAGCATTTATAGCTAGTACAGCCTCCAGAGAGGCTGTACTAGCCTCCACAGAGGAAGGTGTACCAGAAATCACTGGTTCTGCTTCCACAGAAGCAATGGTGCCAGAAACCACTGACACTGCCTCTAAGGAGGTGGGAGTGCCTGAATCAACTGGCACCACCTCCGAAGAGGCAGAGTACCAGAAATCACTGGCACGGCCTCCGAGGAGGCAGGAGCACCAGATATCCCTGGCGCAGCCTCCGAAGAGGCAGGAGCATCAGGAATCACTGGTGCAGCCTCCAGAGAGGCAAGAGCACCAGAAATCACTGGCGCAGCCTCCGAAGAGGAAGGAGCGCCAGGAACAATTGGCGCCACCTCCAAAGAGGCACGAGTAAGGGTCGTTACCGGTTTCTTATTTAAATGATCCTTATTAACATTTATATTTCTCTTTCGGTTGGCAGCGACACTGGAAAAGGATATTCCTGGTCTAACATATTGATTCAATACTCTCTCTTTTGCCTCCCTAAATGTGATACGTTCTGTTACCCTTAAAGTTTGAATTTTTTTTTCCATGATGTATACATCACAATTAAGTGAAGATGATGGATGATTTTCTCCACAATGTATACATCTGGCTTGATTATTACATATGCCATGCTCTGGTTCACTGCATTTGACACAAGTGGCTGGCTTGCCTTGCAGTTTCTGTCTACAGGACCCTAACATATGTCTGAATTCTTGACAATGGAAACATTTCCTCGGTCTTGGGATAGATTGTTTAATCTTGAAACGTAGCCAGACTGCTTTTACTACAGTAGGTAATCGAGTAGAATTAAATGTAATAATTAAATTGGGAAGTGGTACAAAGACTCCATTTACCTTCTTCATTCGCTCAACTCTTATTACACCTTGATCTTTTAGTTTCTCTACAAGTTTTTCTTCGGCGTATGTCATCAGTTGGGGAGCATATATCATTCCCTTGGAGTGATTCCAAAAAGCATGTGCTGCACATTGTACTTTGACTCCTCCAAGGTGTGATAATATTTTCAGTTTTTCAGTCTCTTTGGCTGAGGTAGATTCCACCGTCAGCTTTCCCCTACCTTCGTGAGAAATCTTAGGCTCTCGGCCACAACAAAAATATCATAACCATCTTCTTCCAAATTTAAAGTTAAATACTTTTCTTATGACTTTTCAAATATTCCAGGTCCAATTTCAAACATGTCTCTGCTTAATTTCCCTTTACTCTGTACAGGAGCATAGGGTTTGAGTGTAATTACACTGAAAGGTTTTTTTGATTTTTCCAGAGGAAGGTTGTCAGGGGAGGTTCCAGTAGTCGTTAACTGTGCCGATTTACCGCCATCAAAGGGTCCAGGGGTACTTGTATCTTTATTTTCTGATTTCATAAAGATCGAAGTAAAAAAAATATATATATATATAAATAAACCTGAAAACCTTAAAAAAAAAATCATCAGCCTTTCATGGATTTTATTCCTCCACTAATGGCCCAAGTAAGAACCGACTCCCAAATACCTGCGTCCCTACCCTACCCCACAGGAGGATAGCACAACATGATTAGAGTGGCCCAAGTGTAAGCCAAACCCGCTTGATAGGACTGAGAGTATTACCAGAATACAATCATCCGTGGTCCAGCCCTGCAAAATAGTTCCGCCTATCACTCAGGTCCGAACATTATCGGGCAGTTGATGGTCCTGCCACGGTTCCCACTATTTAGCTTCAGATATAAAACCCAGTCCCAGCTATGATATCTTTTCTGTTTACCAGGTCCAGTAAATTTAAGCAAAGGTGGAAAATTCCACATAATTAATTCGAAATGCTAGTAAAAAAGAAAAAAATTACATGAAGAAGATGTAGTAAGAATGAAAAAAATTCAGAAAGAAGGAAAAGTTCTGATTAATTTAGTTGGATCAGCAGCTGGGCCCCAAGGACCAGTGAGAAAGCAACCCCACTAGGCATCACACCCCAGCTGCTGGTCCCTAAGCCCTCTACCCACGTCAAGAGGTCAGAATCTAGGGGGTTTCACACGATGACATCTGATATTCCTCTTAGATTCTCCGACTTCCGTTCAAGCAGCTAATTCTTTTAAAAAAATGGTAATATTGGGATAAGTGTAGACTCTCTCCTAACTCTCTTTCTCTCATACGTCCCTTCCTTTCAACTCCTGAATGGCGGCATTTTTCTCTAAACTACGAGCGAGAAAAAGAGGTATAAATATTTAATTCTCTGCGGTCTTAGAAATTCCTCTAAAGCTCTCTCGTTATCTCGTTGCCTGAATGTAGTAGATTTCTCTTTCTGAGCTGGTTCTCGCCTGAGGGCAAGAAGTTCTAGATACTAAGTGCTACGTGAGGAAGTATAATTTTATGAAAACATCATTCGAAATGGAAGGGGCTTAAAT
Organism: Macrobrachium nipponense; assembly: GCF_015104395.2. Classification (NCBI taxonomy): domain Eukaryota; kingdom Metazoa; phylum Arthropoda; class Malacostraca; order Decapoda; family Palaemonidae; genus Macrobrachium; species Macrobrachium nipponense. Next base: position 16,922,983 of record NC_087211.1, on the reverse strand, counting down.
ACAAGATTCCTTTTGGCGAAACTGACTTAAGCAGTTAAGTGATTGCATGAGCCATTAAGTTTACTCCTCTGTTGTGAAGTACCTAAGTAGTTTGTTTTTAAATATTTTCACTTAAGTGATTTGTGTAAATATTGTCACTAAAGACACTGTAAACAACGTTATAGTTATGAAATCGAAATAAAATAATAATAATAATAATAATAATAATAATAATAATAATAATAATAATAATAATAATAATAATAATAATAATAATAATAATAATAATAATAATGTTTAAAAATCCACATGTACTTGGTGTAAACATATATCTAAAGAGAGACTCGGCTAGAGAAGAATTCCATGTCAGGAAGTTTGCTAAGAAAAACAGGTGCTCGTATTACAATATTCTGCAGGCGGCATAATTGTACTAAGAATTTAATGAAATTATCTTCATATTATACTGTTTTATTACAGTAAAAAGACATTCATATATATATATACATTATATATATATATATATATATATATATATATATATATATATATATACTAATATATATATATATATATATATGGTGTGCTAGGCCTTGTATAACGAGGCACACTGTGAGGTTATTTAGACCTGCGATGTTATACACAAGTATCGTGTTGTATACTTCCCATCCTCGTTGTAGATTGCGACGATAATTTCTAAGTCAGTATCTTCTTTGGGTATAAAGGCGGAGATGTTTCAAACTCATGATGATAACAGTAACAATATATTTGCAGAACTACATCTCTTGAGTAGAAGCAAGAAGGTGGTTAAGAGAACCTGATTCTAGGAGGGGAAGTAGAGTTTTGAGTGACAATGCATTTACAAAATTATAGGAGAGCGAAGCTTAGCTCAGCATACTAACATACAGACAGACGAACATGTGAGAGGAAGTCACGTAGACGTCTGTGGGTTATAGGTCAATAGGTTCTCAGGCGAAAGCACTGTGACCTGTTTGACACAACAATGGATTTGATTATCACAGGCAAATGCAAACCAGGGTGTCGCTGATTCAATACGCCAAGGCCTAGCTTGCATTCTGTTAATCAATCTTTATCACACTCCTTGCTATCTCAACAGTGACCACTTGGGTCATGGGCTTATTTATAAAGGGAATATATATATATATATATATATATATATATATATATATATATATATATATATATATATATATATATATATATATATATATATATATAATTGTATATTTGTGTGTGTATGTGTGAAGAAAATTTCCTCAATTAAGCTCTCGATCGCACATCAGCCAAAATCGAAACCCATCCTTTAACCATTCAGTCACCAACAAGGTAAAGTTCGATGTGCCAAGGATATTTCGAGATAGAGTCGATCGTCCATTCATCACGGAAATTGACAGAATTTGGATAATGATCAATGCACACGGGTAATTCCATTCATTACCACTAATCAGTGATATCATAGGTAATAACCTCCAGGTAATTTGATCAGATTGTGACGAACCGCAACCATATCAACACGTGGGGGTGACTAGACTGGTCTACCATGATTGCATGCAAATATAGCTTGTTTATGAAACCATTTATTGTTTCCTTACTTTTTCTTGATCTGTCTACGTGCATATATATATATACTATATATAGATATATATATATATATATATATATATATATATATATATATTTATATGATATATATAGGGATATATATAATATATATATATATATATTTATTTATATATATATATATATATAGATATAGATATAGATATATATATATGGGTATGTATAATCATATTATATATATCATATATATATGATTATATAGATATATATATATAAGATAGTGTATATAGATATATAGATATATATATAGAGGATATATATATAGATATGTAGGTGTATAGATATGATATATATATATATATATATATATGAGATATATTATAATATATATATATATATATAATATATATGTATATGTATATATCATATATAGATATATATATATATATATATATATATATATATATATATATATAGATATATATTATTTATATGTATGATATATCATATATATATATATATATATATATAGATATATATATATATATATTATAATATATATATATATGTAATATATATATATATATATATATATAGATATATATATATATATATATAGATATATAATATATATATATATGTAATAATATATATATATATATATATATATATATATATATATATATATATATATATATACCATATATCTTATAAAATATATTGATTATTCCACATAGACAAAAAATATTTTAAACTATTACCAGAAAAAATAGTTTCAAAGCAAAAGTTATGGATTACATTTTTGTAACTTTGTATATATCCGATATAAAATATTATATCTAATTATAAAAATGCATGTTTTTTTTTTTGTTTTTTACCATTCCCGGAAATATAGATAAAAGTAAAAGCGTTAGACAAAAAAAAATTCTTCTGTTTTTTATGCTTGAATATTTTAAACCATCCCCAGAAAAATCAGATAAAAGGAGCAAATAAAAGAAAGAAACTGGAACGGTCCATTAAGGCATTAGAATTTCCATAACGAACGGTTCCTACAAATATTTCCGATTTTTCGCCCTTTCAATGTCTCCCGAGTTTCCTGCCCCGTGTTATCTCTTCCGGCATAATCACCCAGACGCTTCCTTTACGTAAACGTGAAACGAGAGAAAGAACTCTTCCACCAAAGTCTTCGAAAGTTGCTTTCCATGCAAACGATTCCTGGGGCAGCGAAAGGCCAAGATCGTTTTCCAGAGTTTATCGTTTTTCCTTCCTCCTCCCTCCCTCCCTCCCTCCGGATGTTTCCCTGAGGTCAGCGAAAGATTCCGCCCCCACCCTCCGCGCTCTCGCTCTTTTCTCCCTTCATTCTATTCGATTTGCTTCTGGGATGCGCATTCCGTTTTGAGCAAAATATGCAACTTGATCTCAATGTAAATGCCACTTTTTACCCCAATATATTTTCTCACGTATGTATATATGTATGTTTGTATGTGTGCATGTATGTGTGTGTGTGTGTGTGTGTGTGTGTAAAACAAACGCTGGTCCCATGCAAAATATTGTTGCTAAAACAGCACAATTTTGGCAATACAATGAAACATTGTATAATCAAGGCGACCGAAAATATTTATTTATATTTCGGTGGTCTTGGTATAATGTTATATGAGCCCCGGCTCACGAAACTTTAACTACGGCCCGGTGGTGGTCTGGCCTATATCCTTGCCAGACGCACGTTTATGGATAACTCTAACCTTGAATTAAAAATAACCTACCGAGGCTAGAGGGCTGTGATTTGGTATGTTTGATCATTGGAGGGTGGATGATCAACGTAAGAATTTGCAGCCCTCTCGCCTCAGTAGGTTTGAAGATCTGAGGGCAGACAGAAGAAGAGCGGAGAGAGAAAAGCTAAGACGGACATACAGAGTCGGCACAACAGTTTTCTCTTCAGATAACTAGAAGAAACAACCCACAATTTCTCTCTCTCTCTCTCTCTCTCTCTCCGGTGCTTCTCTGAGAACCCCGTGAGGCCCAACTCTTCAGGAAGAGACTCGGCCCCAGAGAGAAGTTGCCTTCCTCCTGCAAATGACACTTGGCCAACTTGCTCTCCCAAAAATAATATTTAACTGAGCGATACTTTTGTGATCATTTTTACTTGTGTGTGCACTGATATATATATATATATATATATATATATATATATATATATATATATATATATATACTTATATATATATATACACATATATATATATACTATATATATATATATATATATATATATATATATATATATAATTATATACACACATATACATTGTGTATGTCGCGGTCACCACTGTGCATCCTATCCTACCCAAACCAAATTGTCCCACGGTCTCTTCACTGGGATTTGATCCTGTAATAGGAGCAATCAATCGAAAACGATCGATTATCCAGTCATGCGCTCTGATTTGCTTCGGCACTTTTTGATGGCCGATAAAATAAAAGTAAAATTGCTGATGGGGAAATATATATATATTATATTATATATATATATATATATATATATATATATATATATAGATATATATATATATAAATATATTTACGTTTTTTTGCCGACTGCTTTTTCCCTGCAATTTCGACAGCCTAGTAACAGAAGGGAACTTTTGATGTAGAATGGTAAGATGGGTGAAAACAAAAGGGGGGAGTGGAAGAGAGGTTTGTTTGGGAGCCGATGTTCATATTTTAAGGAAATGAATGAAAAGACCGGAAAACTTATAGATAACCTGG
>NC_087211.1:16896163-16913663 GCF_015104395.2 Macrobrachium nipponense | reverse complement strand
ATCAAAATAATAAGAAGAATGAACAGAGCATTACTTTAAAACGCTTTATATGTTCTGAAGAGGTTTGAAGAGAGTGTAGTGGAATTCTACTGTATACATTAAACCAAAAAGACATCGTCTTTTAAAAATAGAGAAACGAAAGAGTCTATCAACTACTTACGAACTCTATTGAAAATATACAAGAATAGGATGTAAATATAAACGTATAGTAAAAGTCAAATACAAGTAGAGGTATAAGGTACCTCTTAAGAAAAATATAGTTTAATTCATGGAATCAAATACTGTTTATTATTATTACCATATATTCAGAAAAAAAAGACCCTATTCATATGGAACAAATCCACCACAAGGACCAGTGACTTGAAATTAAAGCTTCCAAAGAATATCATGGTGTTGATTAGGGAGAAGTAAGAGGGTCTGAAAGGATATATACAGAAAGAAGAGGTTTCATTTATTAAAAAAAAAAACATATCGGCCATGAAATGAGAGAAAATCTGCCCTATAATTATGACCGAAGAAAATTAAACAACGCCAATGAAAAATGACTTCTCTGATATTATATTCTTCTACATTCCATCACTGTTGTAATACTATTGGGGTCTTGGAATAAGGAAAAAGATTCTCTTTTGCAACACAATTTCCTCCAAGGCTGTGAGCCAACGAATCTTGAATTATACATCAAAGGTTCTCAGCTCAGCGTTGCTGCTTGCACGCTGAAGCAGGCACGAATTATTCCAGTAAGTTTTAAACATTACTAATATTTGCTTTATTTTCCTTTTCTGGAGGGAGAGCAGCCTTTTCTCTGATGTTTTTTTCCCTAAATAAGGAACGGAATGGAGCATAAAATTTTGACCAAAGGCCGAGCGCTAGGACCTACGAGGCCATCCAGCACTTAAATGGAAATTGAGAGTAAAATGGTGTAACACAGGGAAAACCTCAAAGCAGTTGCACTATGAAACTATTGTTAGGCGACGGTGGAAAGTAAGATAGACGGAAGATAATATGAACGGAGGTACAGGAACCCAGCAGAGGAAACTTACGTAATGCCTACAGTGCAACACACGAGGTGCACTGATGGCAATACCTCCCGCACGGGGTATATTAAGAAACCGAATAAACTGCATGTTTACCTCAATGCGAGAAGCTGAACCATTCTGTAGACATCATTAAAGAAAGTTAGCAAATACGAATTGACAAAATCCGTAAATTCTGACGCCTGGTAGCTGCTGCTCATCGAGCCAAGGATAGAAATCAAACTTCAGACTCTACTACACAAGGGTTACTTCCTTGAGTAAACGAACGAAGGAAAAGAAGAGAGAGAGATAGAGAAGCACAAAAAAACAGGGAGGGTCAAAGGGCCCAGTCGCTGTTTCTGAGAGGAGCAGTTCAACGCATCACTCATATAAGTGACTGAAGTAATAGATAAAAGGGATGTCTGACTCAGAAGAAGGACAATAGACAGAAAGAAAGGGAGAAGTCTATTAGTGGACAATATCAAATGGAAAAGAAAAAAAATGGATCAAAGACGAGCTCATTTGAAAAGAGTTCCCTACTCTCCCTCTCTCTCTGATTCTCTCTCATTGTCACATAAGACACTTATTTTCAGGTTTCATTTCTTTCTGTCTTTCTTTATATTTTAATGAGCTGTGTCCTCTGTTCTTATTTTCCACGAGCAATAAAATACCACGGGTCCATTAAAACTAGTTTACATAGAAAGGGCGCTGTTTATTCAAGTATGCAGTCATGATATATATTTCAAATGATTCTTTCCTTGTTGTATTTATTTTTTTAAGCTAAGAATCGTCAAAATTTTCAGCCTTTTAAGATACCCAGTAAAGAAAAACTAAATCTCTAATTGTTAAACTTGCGATAAACTTTTGCGCAAAGGGCAAGTAAAATCTTCAATTCGAGTAAAGCAAGTTTACTATATTTTTTTCGTGGTTTTACAAGTGACTATAGTGAGCGAAGTCGCTTATTGACAAACACTTGTCAAACCCAACATTTTCATATAACTTCGAAGCCATAATCACTTCCCTCGGATATCATAAGTAGGAAACCTCGAGAGAATCTGCAAAGTAACCGTCCCTCGTTGCAAAGGCAAACCTCTTTCTTGTCTCTTTCCAAATCCTCAGCTGAAGAAACCCCCCGTGAAGAGTCAACATATCGTAACAAACCCGAGAGGGCTCCAAAGGGAAGCCAGTCTGCAGAGAGAGAAGGACAAGTTGCAGGAAAAGGTGATAAGTAAATAAAAAATGTGAGGGAATAGAAAATAAAATATAGGACTGAACACAAAATTCCACAACGGCAACAGGCAGACAATTCCATATTCGAATTGCACCCAAGATAAAAATGGGCTAAATTACCATCGTGTCTTTTAGTCAATAACACCTTCCAGAATAGAGACAGTGGCGAGGAGAGTAAGTAATATATATATATATATATATATATATATATATATAATATATATATATATATATATATATATATATATATATATATATCCAAATCCCTCTCACTACCGCATTCGTATAACCAGCTGTCGGGGAAACGAGACATAAAAGTATGATGTTTGGGTTCACCGCAGAGATGAAAAGCACCGTCGGAACTTTTATGTATTTTGCCTCAAGGCTAAAGTCGTTTCCTGCGAAAATCCTGCATTTGCGAGGGCGACTCGAAACAAATATTGAGAATGCGGATTGAGACTTCAATATATTGTTATTTTTTCTGTATATAAACTTGAAAGTCAAAAATAACATCGCAGATTTTATATATATATATATATATATATATATAGATATTATATATATATATATATATATATATATATATATATATATATATATATATATTATATATGTGTGTGTGTGTGTGTGTGTGTGTGTGTGTGTGTGTACGTATTCTTAATGGCTAAAATGTATAATAATGAATAAAGACAACAAACATCATTGCAATATATATCCCAATCACTGACATTAGTTTTCATTTACAGCGCAAGAACGCAGACTCAATATCTTATATATATTTAGAGTAATGTATACAAAGATGCCCATATTAATTAATATGCATTAGGCCTCTTTACCTCTTGGCGTCACCGAGAGGACCCGAATCTGTTGCCCTAAGAGATCTTACCACTGTGGACAGGATTCGAATCTGTGCGGGCAGAGCCCAATGGATTTCGAGTCCATCTCCTTAACCAATCGGACACCACAGCTCTTAACCTGAAAGGCTATAAAGCCTTACGTACAGTAGTACTTAGTAGGTTCCAAATTCTTCCATGACTTGTGTGGCTTTGTTGGCAGCGTCCTCTCCTTCCAACTGAAAGACCTGGGTTCGATCCTAAGTGAGTCAGGGAGTAATGCTAATTCTACTATGTGCGTCCACTGCTCAGAAATGTGAATGTGGTAACTACTTGGTACCCAGATAATGTGCATCAGTACTTGGCCAAAGACACCTTACGAAAACTTAAAAGAATACCAAGAAAAGTCAAAAGATAACTAAATAAAAGAAATCACGAAAAGTTAGAAAGGTAAATACATAAGAAATCATGGAAATGTAAAAAGGTAAAACGTAAAAAGAGAACAATTCACAAAAGATTACAAGGCAAAAACTAAAGAGTGCCCAAAGGGACCACTCGCCCTCCAGTGCCATAAGGCTCTTGCCTTAAAATGCCACTAATCATTAAAATAAAAGATTGATTTTCCAGGTCAGCTATAAGGCAGGAGGAGAAGAATCCAGATGTGGACGAGAGGTCTCGAAGATATGGATGATTTGTCATTGTCGCTTGCATTGCCTCTCTCTCTCTCTCTCTCTCTCTCTCTCTCTCTCTCTCTCTCTCTCTCTTCCCCTGTAAGTTTCCTATGGGTTTCTCTTTCTCTCTCTCTCTCCCTTTTTCTTGTATACGTTTCAACTAGTTTCTCTCTCCCTCCCTCCTTGTATGCTCTCTATTGGTCAGTCTGTCTGTCTGTCATCTCCTGGTCGTTTCCTTTTGGTCTCTCTCTCTCTCTCTCTCTCTCTCTCTCTCTCTCTCTCTCTCTCTCTCTGTTCTTGTTTAGTTTTTTCCTTGCAGTTATCAAAGAATATTCACCAGATTTATATCTGAACCTGACTGAACTCTTCATACATCCAGTAAATGTATTTGATAGATAGATAGATAGATAGATAGATAGATAGATAGATATACAGCAAATGAAAGAAAAAAAATAGGTGGAACTTTCAATTATTCCCCAAGAGTGGAATTTCCAAGCACAGAAAAACATTTCATCTTCGGAGCTGGAGGTCTCACGAGCATCTCCAGTTTTTGTTTCAAAATCCTGCTTCTTTGAGCTCTGAATATTTATGTGACAACAGCAACAAAAATAACAACCTTTAAACGAGAAAAATCTTGTCTTAGTCAGTTCCTTTTTCGTTATGGCCGTTAATGTCATGTTTTCTCTCTCCTTTATTTTCCGCTGTTCATACGGAGTGGATTACCAGCGTTTAAGGAGAGAGGAAGAAAAATAATATCATATTTGGTTTCGTTGTTCTCCGTAACGCATGCGAGTTTTTCACTTATTCATCTAATCCTCCAAAAGAAAACGTGTCATGTTTGTGCCGAGCAAGTGTCACCCCCATAATTCACTCAAGACTAAATTCCGCAGTCTCTTTAGAGACCGCCAGGCTCATGCTATATGGATGACAACTTTGGCCAGAGGCATCTTCTAAGAGACGGTGTTTTCTTTCGTGGCGTGCTTTCTGTTTTCCCCCTTTTTTATTATTTATTTATTTATTTATTTAATTTATTTATTTATTTATTTATTTATTTATTTATTTATTTATTTATTTATTTATTTATTTATTTATTTATTTATTTATTTATTTAATGAGGTCCTTCTTCCCCTCTGAACTAAGGACTGGTAATAAGTAGTAGTCTGCAATCAGATTTGCTGAACAGCAGCGCCAATGTGCAGGGAATGTGCCTTGTTGTCGAACTTCTGAGGCAACTTTTTTTTCAAAATTTTTCACATTTTGTCTCTAATGCTGTAAAAATCAAATAATGAAGGACAACCAAAACTTTACTGCAGAATTCTATAGAACTGGCAAATTGAATTTATGTGAACGCTGAGCATTGTATAGCGGGTCATTTGTATGATTGAATATCAAATACTCTTAAAGTTTATTTCCACAGTTCTGTCTAGTGATCGTGCATGAATGAAGTCCTATACTTTTTGTTCAGTTATTTCGGCTATTGTAAATTACTAAAATATGAATCAGAGACTTACAAAAGTTATCTGAAATGATTACAATACATTCAAAAATTCGGGTTAGTGTCTCATCCTCTCTCTGCAACTTGATTAGCTCATCCTTATCCAAAACGTTAGAGCCTAATTCATCACCGTGTAACTAGGACTAGATACAGGTACATTTACTACGTTACTCTCGACAGCTACGCCTTCCCCTTGGCTCTCACTGTTAACTTCGATAGAGTCCGGTCTCTCAGCCACACTCATGCCGAGATCAACCTTGCCCCCTCTATCACACTCGTTCGAATCCACGAACTTACTCACGTTCGAATCCACGAACTTACTCACGTTCGAATCCACGAACTTACTAACGGTCGAATCCACAAACAAATTATGACCGTAGTCTACGTCTGTATCTAAACCCGACCTAGTTACTACCATTTCAGGCACTGGAATATTCCTCACAACAGGATTCACATTCTTAGATAAAGCTAAGTCATTACCGACAATAATGTCAACGCCTTCAATGGGCAAACTGTCCACAACTGCAAGTTTTACTTCTCCAGACACTACCTGACTTTCTAAATTCAAATTCAACAAAGGACAAAGAACACAAGTGTTAGGAAATCCACCTAACATGACTTTCTCTTCCATATTGATTTATGCCCTGTTCGGCACACACACTATCCTAATCAGTGAGACAGCAGATCCTGTGTCTCGAAGCAAGACCACCTCTCTCGAATCTACTCCAAGAGAGGAAACTACGCCTTCCGACAGAAATTCACCAAAGATTTTCCTAGTTTCTCTCATCACATCATTCCTACTTGATGAAAGGTTAACTAGAGACACTGGTTTCTTACCGTCCTTCCTTTCTACTGCACAATTTCTCGCTAAATGCCCTTTCCCATTACATCGGAAACAAGTTAATTCTGAGCCACTAGATGCCACTTTACTCTTACAAACCTTGGATGTATGATCAGGTTTTCGCATGTATAACAGGAATAGTCACTTCTACTCGTATTGCTATTACTAGGACTGAAACCTTTACTGCTTTGTACTCTACCAGACGAAGGATCGTTTCATTTCTTACTAACACTCAAATTATGAGTTAGACTATATTCGTCAGCTAACCTAGTTGCTCCTGCAAAAGATACTTCTCGCCTATCCTCTATATAAAGCTTAATCTCAGGGGATACATTATCTTTAAGGTTTTCTTACAACACTAAGTTCTTCAAACTATCAAAATCCTCAACTTTAGCAGAAGTTAACCAATCAAAAAACAGCCTTTCTAACTTCTTACAGTATTCTACATATGTAGTATTTTCATCCTTTCTCAAATTTCTAAATATCTTACAGTACGCCTCCGGTACTAACCTATACGCGCTAAGAACAGTTTCTTTCACAATAGCATAATTATCACATTCCTCATTAGACATGCAACTATGCACAGTAAATGCCCTACCACTCAAAACTGACTGCAAATATAAAGTCTACATTTCTTAAGGAGAACCTACCCGTTCCATCAACTTCTCAAAACACATGAAATATGTCGTAACATCTTCCTCATCAAACTTTGGTACTAATTTTAGCACTGCACTCATACCTAACGTATCAGCTCCGTTTTCGTTCTCGCCTGACCGACTGTTACGAGTACTTTCCCTTAACCGAGCAATTTCCAAATCATGCATACGCTCTTTCTCTCTCTCTTCCTGCTCATGCATACATACCTTTTCTCTCTCTTCCTGCTCTTGCATACGCTCTTTCTCTCTCTCTTCCTGTTGCATTACCAACATTTCTCTCTCTTGCTGCATTCTCATTGCTTCTCTCGCTTGCTGCATTTTCATTGCTTCTCTCTCTTGCTGCATTTTCATTACTTCTCTCTCAGCCGCTCTTTCATCTCTCTCATACTTCTCTCTTTCTTTCTTCTCAACATACTCACGGAGATCATTCCCCTCTTGACCCAGTAGCTTACCTGACTCAATAAACTCTTTCACCATCTCACTCATTCTGATTCTTTCTATATTCTCCCTGTTTCAAACTGTTAAAGTGTTGATATCCTGGCAAGGTCGCCACAATGTTGTGGCCTCTGAGAGCTCCACTTTAGGTTCGATATGAAATAATAAAAAAAAGTAAATTTTTCAACACCAACAGTTGAAACTGGGGATACGAATATAGAAAGAAACACTAACAATACAAAATTTTATTTACAAGCTTACTAACATAGGTAAATGCAGAATGGTATCTCCTATTTACATAAAAAGATAGAATCTTACACTGCATGAACTGGGGGAACAGTGAGGTAATTCAAATACTTGCTAGTCAATTTGGCAATTCGAAGCGGTGGCTTCACAAAAGGAAAACGGTGATTGCAGACGTCCTCTTGACTCCGTATTGCAGAAACTTGTCTACTTGTAAGGCAGAAACTCCCCAAAACCTCTAGCAGGACCTTTTCTTCTCTGAAGTATGCTCAACGTCGAGATAACACGAGGTAATTCGTCCACTCCTGAAGACGACATGACCAGTATCCAATTATCTCTCAAACAACTCTTCTTCTGATCCTTCATCGGTCCCTTTCTCTCTTATCTCTCACCGATGATCTCTGCTGCTGCTGATCTCTCACTGTTAATCTGATCTGTGGCTCTTACTGAGGATGTCTCTCTGTGACTAACTGGTGTCTCTCTTTTACGATCTCTCCTTTCTCCAATTTCGACCGTCGTATTTATACAGCACTCTGGGGGGCGGAGCCTACGGCGAGCGTCACAGACTCCCGAGTTTACTAGAAACTTCTTAGAAGACTCTAGACGAGGTATTCCATCTGAAATCGCAGCGTTTCTCACGTCCCGATGAGTTCCACAACACTCCTGCCGATTCTAGAACCATCATGATGACAGGCACCTCCAACACAATGCGCTAACGCCTCCTATGCTGCCGAACTTCTCGAAAATGCGTTCTCCTTTCCTTTATCTTTCTTTGCTATGAAGCAATTACCATCACAGCTAGGCACACCGTCATTCTTCCCCAGTGGACGTTCGACACCACTGAACTTCTCTCCTCGACCTTCCACTTCTTCGCTGTCGCCGTTGGTCAACAGTCTCTTGGCTGACTTGCGGCCCCCTACCCCTGGCGCCAGTATTTCGACACCAAAACCTTCTGCCACAGAGGATCCACCCACATACGACTTGACCATCTCCCCAGGTGATAAGGAGGACATTGACCCCGAATCAATTGAGTGAAATTGTAAATATTGTAAATAAACATGTTATTTTTTTAAGAACAAATTGCATTTTAGCTATTTTCTTAATATTCAATTTATTTTGTAGCTTTTATAATTAATAATTTTTCTTTTTTGTAATAAATATGTTGAAATAGTGACTTGCATTTACATTTTCCTTATTGATGCTTAATTTATATGTCATGACAATATATATGATATGATTGGGTAAAATGAGATTGAATAAGAAAAAACATGGCCATAAAGAATAATAATACGACGAAGAAGTATAACAGGAAATATAAAATGAAATATATGTGAAATATGAAATGAATAGAACTCGGAAAATAACTTGAACTATAAAATGCAATTGAATAATGAAAGAGCATGGCCAGAAAGTATAATAACATGAAGAAATATAACAGGAAATCTTAACATGACAAATGATATATGAGCTATGAAATAAATACAGCTCGGAAAATAACTTAAACTATAAAATGAAATGTAACATGAAATAAATATGGCCATCCAATGATATAATAACATACAAGGTAAGAACAAGAATCTCATATTGAGAACATGATCAAATGAACATGAACACATACAAATATGATAATGAAATAGTAATTAATATTGACTGGACATAGTTATTTACAGGGGAACAATGAAAAATCAGTAAGATACTAAAGACATATAGGCTTCAGTTGATAATATATGATATTTGCAGTTGAACATGTTATGGTAAAAACAAAGTCCCAATTTCAGCTTCTTACATTCTATGCTTTTTATGTTCAATTTCTTACATTCTATGCTTTTTATGTTCAGTTTCTTATATTCTATGGTTTTGATGTTCATTTTCTTATAGTCCTTGCTTTTCATGTTTATTTTCTTATATTATGTGCTGTTCATGTTTATTTTCTGATATCCTATGCTTTTCATGTTTATTTTCTGATATTCTATGTTTTTCATGTTTATTTTCTTACTTTCTATGCTTTTTATGTTCATTTTCTTTTATTCTATGGTTTTCATGTTTGTTTAGTATAAGTATTTTTGCTATGTCCATCATTTGCTTCTCATTTTTCTCATTATTATGAATTATGTTATTATAACTTTCAGTTAATTATTTTCCAACATCATTTTTTATATGTACCAATCATTATACCAATATTATTTATTGTATTAATATTGTTATTAGGACAATACCAAAGTATGGGAGTATAAAACAATGAGAAATACACCATGATCTTTATTTACAATAATTTACATTTGTTTGGTTATGTTTTATTACAGAGTTCTTTGGCTCGTCGGTAGCTGGTCGTCCTTGAGGAAACACCATTCGCTTTTGCCATTCCACTGCGCCTGCATCCGATGAGTAGTACTGGGCCAGGTTATCTCTGACGGCCTTCGCTCGACGTGTATAGTTTGGTCAACTTCTTGCCATGAGTCGTTCCATGAGGTTCAGCGACTCCTCCCTCCAAGTACCTGCTACGACGTTATGGTGTTGGTCCTCATAGTCGACGTCGGTGCCAGCAAGTGGGTAGCGTTGCAGTGCCAGGTTGCGCATGACACATGCGCACAAAGTTATCTTCTTGCACACCTGTACATCCTGTTGCATCGTCGTCCCGAAGACTCGCCATAGCAGGCTGAATGCGTTTTACACCACACGACGAGCGCGAGATAATCTGTAGCTGTATATTCGTTTGGTGGGATCTTGTGATTGGTGGATGTAGGGCTTCATCAACCACGGATTGAGAGCGAAGGCATCGTCAGCGACTATGTAAAAGGGGATGGGTTCGTCGTTGTTGGGCAGATTTCTGTATTGTGGGAGTCCTGCTCGGTTTTTTGTGATGGCCCTGGCCAGGTTGCACTTCTGCCAGGTTCCTCAATCCCCAGCACCTCCTTCTGCACCAACATCGACGAACAGGAACTAGTACTTTGCATCGGAGAGGGCCATGAGGATGATGCTGGGAAACTTCTTGTAACTGAAATACAGGGCTCCCACACAATTCAAGTAGTTCCACTTGGAGGAAAATCATTTTGCTACGTCATTCCATTCTTCTGGTGTCTTGGGGCACTTCATCACTTCTGGTCTGTTTGTGTCGAAAATGGTTTGGCAGACTAATAGGATAAATCGGCATATGGAACTCTTGGAGACTCTGAAGCTGTATTGCAGGCTTGTATAGTCGTTCCCACTTGCCAGGTGGCGGAGAGTGACCGCCAACTTGAGTCCCACCTCTTGTGCAAGCCGCATCTTCGTGTCCTTCTTCTTCAACAGGGGCGTCAGCCTTTTGACCATCTCATCAAACAATTCAGGGTAGATGCGTGGAAAGTTCTTGTGTCCTTTGCAGTCCTCCTTGTTCAGTTCTTGTAGTAGCTGGTTGTTGTCCCCATGTAGTTGCCTTCGTGTCAACCACTCCTGAGCCCAAATCCGCCCTGCCCTGCCTTCCTTTCTGTCGATGACCTGGACTGCACATAGACACAGAACAGCTACAAAAAATCTCTGGGTCTCCTGGGGTGAGAAGCTGTTGAGGTCCATATTGCATGCTGGTTGGGCGTGGAATGAAAGATGTGCTTGGCAGGCCTCTATATATACCCAAGGTTCATATCTGGCACGGTGTGGCACGGTGCATGTGCAACAATCATGCAAATTTGCACATTGTGACTCGTGCGGATGTGCACGCACTCTGCAACAACACCGCAACCCACCCGCAACACACAACTACACGAAGTAACAAAGCCACAAGAGCGTGTGCCTTGGCATAGCAACAACGACCATAACACCACGCCAACTCTGTGCCAACTCCGTATCATTCCGCAAGACACCGCAGGAACACGCCGTGAGGTGCCCGTAACCCACCGTCCAGGTCTGCGCCACGCCGCTCAATAACGATCATTTTTCCTCCCCACCGCGTCAATTTTGTAACGGTTTCTTGCAGTCCCACGCCGTAACAGCTCGCAACACAAAAGTGTGTAGTTGTAAACCTACCTTTAGATTGAAGAAATAATGGAAAGACAGCAAAAGCACTGACGGATCTGAAGACGACTTCCTGAAGCAATATTCTGCTGCACTGAAAGAGGAAATATATAAGCGGGCTTACATTTTCATCTTGGTGCCATTACTGCACTCGTCTTCCAAGTACCAAAGGTAAAATGCTTCATTTACATTTATATCGAGAGAGAGAGAGAGAGAGAGAGAGAGATGTTAACCATCATCACGCGTTTATTCATTTGATACTTCGGTAGTTTTCATTCACGCTTGCATTTGCTAAAAAATTAAAACTCAGCGCATTGGATTAAGTTATGTGGAAAATAAGCCTGACCATGCTTAAGAATTTACGTTTCTACACTGCCTACTATTACGATCTGTATCTCTATGCGAACATGAATGAAAGTACGTTAACGCAACTACACCTAAATTATTTAGACCCTCTTTTCGCTTCGGGAATGGGTCTGCGTTAACCGGATCTCTCTCTCTCTCTCTCTCTCTCTCTCTCTCTCACTCTGATAGTCAATCTTTCTCACCATTTCCCTGTTATAATTCACTAAACAATAAATGAGAAATTTTGTGCTTGTTATTTTGTGGCAAAGGATTCTGCATTCACAGAGAAGCTTCCGGTTTACGCAGAGCCATTCCCGGGCTGTTCTCTGCCACTTCCGGACTCCAAATTTCGAATTCACGCGCGAGAGAGACAGGCGGCTAGATTGACTTCGGACATCGTTGATGATAAGTTTTTATCGCTACAATTTCTTTCGGTAGGATGTCAGGTTGAACATCTACAACTTTTACAGAACCATATCATGTTAAAAACATAATGTGATTTGTTCATAAATGTGAAAAATACGGATACAAAATTAATAAAAGAAACACCGAAAGCTGCAGCTCTTTATGTAAAGCAGTGATACCTTTTATTATTATTATTATTATTATTATTATTATTATTATTATTATTATTATTATTATTATTATTATTATTATTATTATTATTGAGAAGATGAATCCTATCAATATGAAACCAGCCCACCAAAGGTGCAAATGACTTGAAATTCAAGCTTCCAAAGAATACGGCGTTCATTAGAGAGAAGTAATACGAAGTAATGGGAAATACAGAAAGGAGAGTTTATTTATCAAAATACAAAATGAATGAATTAACAATTCAATAAATAAATAGACAGATAAGTAAGTAGAGGGAGTCTCAACAATGGAGAAGGAAAATAAATAAAGAAAACTCAGAGGACGGGAGAGATCTGGGTTCACAGGAGAGTGGATGCAGGTAATTTGTGACAGCAGGGGTCGCATTTTCGCAGCTTAATAAGTCAAGTGACGAGGAAACGGGAAAAATGGCGAGGAATATTAGTGAAATAAAGTCCAAAAGTAAATGTGGTACTAAGGCTTCCACTCCTGGACATTTAGAATGAGAAGCATCAAGCTTGCTTTTGCTGAACTTTATCAAAAGGAACAGCAACCTGCAGTCATTCTCACTTCATTTTAAAACACATAAGTGGTGATAGGCATCGTACGCGGAAAACAAACATAAACATCCTCTGTTTTCTGTCAGTAATTTCTTTCTCTTCGGTTTCTAGCTGCATTCCTCTCATCCGGATGCTGGGAGACTTTTCTTTCATCTCCCGACATCCGGTTCATCCATCCTACGCTTGAGATGCTCTGACCTCTGTAAAGAGGATGGACTTTCGCTCATCCTCCTCCTGCCACAAAGCATAGAAGCGCCGACGATAGATCTCTCACTCTTTCCTTGTCCATCTCCTTCTCTGTTTCTCTCATCGTCTGATTTTTCGCGCGCAGAAACTCGCGCGCAAAAGCACGCAGACACACGAAGGGTAATGTGAAAGGAGCGACGGACCTCATTCTTGAAAACTTCAAGGTCACGGGTATAGGAAAACCACATTTAGGCTAATGAGCGCTGGGACGTATGAGGTCATCCACAGCTGAAAGGGAAATAGGCATAGATGTTTGAAAGGCGTAATAGGAGTAAAACCTCACAATTCCACTATGACACAACTGTTAAAATTGGGTGGAGAGTAAAATGGAAGAAAGAGAATATAAACGGAATGAAAGGGGTTGCAACTAGTGGCCGACAGGGCGCTGCAAAGAACCTCATGAAAAGCCTACAGTGCACCGCCTGAGGTGTACTGATGGCACTACCCCCAACGGGTTTGAATAACATAGGAAAAGGGGGTAAACACTGATCTAACCTTTACAATCTAGAGCTTGGTTTGACAATTCCGTGTTGCAAAAAACACGTAAAATATTTTCATTATGTCGCCCAATATATTTCTGAGCAGAAAACGATTAGAGAATTAATTTCTAAGATGAAATGAAATAACCAACTCATTGGAGCAACGAGGAACTGCGTAAGAATGGAATACCAATAAAAGCTGTTGTCTCTCTAGAGGAAAATTGAAAATTATTGTTTACATTTGGACGGTAGGCAAAGCAGTTTCCCTTTGCTAATATTTCAGCAGCGATGGTCTTCCCTGTTTTGGGTTAGTGTCTATAGCGCACCTCACGTGGTGCACTATAGGCATTACCAAACGGTGTTTGCAGCGTCTCGATACATATAAGTTCAGGGAAAGGAATGAGAGAGAGAGAGAGAGAGAGAGAGAGAGAGAGAGAGAGAGAGAGAGGTGGGGTGCCTATAATTGAAATTATATGATTTTTGTCATCAATGTCCTTTGTTAAGCGTATTGTCACCCGTGTCAGAGAATTGAGGCGGCTGAGACCGCGGGGTAAATGGGTCGTCACTAATCCCGCATAATAGATTCCCTTTTGCCGCTTCGTTCACCTGTGGAATTGTTCTAATGGACAGAAAGAAATAAACTCCATTTATTGCTGAATGAGCACAGCCCTTGATTACAGTTGTTCAGCCGGAAAATTGCTTTTGTTGTTAATAATCATATCGCTATTTAAGTTCTTGGATGGATGAGAGATTAATATTTTACCGCAGAGCTCAACTGCTGAGGAAGATACAGTAAAAATATACTGATCACGATAGAAAATAGAACTATTCTTGATTTTCGACATTCTGATAGCCACACTGTTAATTAGCAGTTAATATAGATGGTGCTTTTTCAAATGAGTAATATTTCAGTGTTTACAGAGACAACTCTCTTTCAAGTGGCTTCTGATTCGTAATAACCCATCAGATAGTCTCGGGGTTATGTTAACCACTATGACATCTGTATAGAAGGATATGAAAAGAAGAATTCATTGTGCACAAATCATTTGCCATGTACGAAAAATGACCTCGCATTACGACGACTTTTTCAGTATAATCAGCCACCTCTCTTCTATATTATCATTGTGTAGTGAAGTATAGTATAAATTTAGACCAATGACTTATGATGAGGGTATTCAGCGGTGAAAGGGAAATTGAGAGTAAAACATGTTTTAAGGTGTAAAAGGAGGAAAACCTCAAAGCAGCTGCACTGGGAAACATTTGTTAGAGAGGGCTGAGGTAAGTAAGTCAGAAGAAGGAAAAACATGAATCGAGTTACAGTAAAAAGAATGAAAGGGGCTGCAGCTAAGGGCCTAAGGGACGCTGCAAAGAACCGTACATAATGCCTACAGTGCACCACGTGAGGTGCACTGACGAGGCTATCCCCCTTAAGGGGTCTGTGAATATGCAACGATCAGTTGAACACATCCTCCTCCACCACAACTGTAGTTGGCAACTGCAGCCCTCTATCGGTTTATTGGATTCCTCTCTGAGTTTCCGAGGCTCCTCCATCGACGTCAAGTGGTGACCGATTTTCAGGGGAAAATTATGTTCGATATAGATTGGCTCCTAACGCCAGTCAGGTGCTATGTTCTTCCAGGGATAATATTCCTTTGCTGTTTGGTCTATATTGATTGAGTTTTAGAGGTATTTATACAAGTGTGGAGAGTTCTATAAATAAATAAATATTTGTCTATATATGAAGTATTTAAAGTATGAAAATGGGTGATAGGATAAATAATAACTAACTTTAGAAACACAGACTATTCTAAAGTAATTTCCTTGGGGATACGAACCTGGTAATAAACAAACAAACAAAATTACTTAAAAATAGCAAGTGAAAAAAAAACAGCAAAAAAACTTAAATAAATTCTGTTTTTAATTGTACCAGAAATAAAGCGCAAACAAAAACACTCAGAAGACAGCCTACATGTACCTAAAGTATTCATCAATGGGT
Organism: Macrobrachium nipponense; assembly: GCF_015104395.2. Lineage (NCBI taxonomy): Eukaryota > Metazoa > Arthropoda > Malacostraca > Decapoda > Palaemonidae > Macrobrachium > Macrobrachium nipponense. The sequence goes on along the minus strand of NC_087211.1, from coordinate 16,898,042 downwards.
AAATAATCTTGGAATAATGAACACATGTAACGATTAGAATAGAGCTCTGCTCTCGAGGGAAATGGTTTCAACCACAGAACTCACACGTTTGGTAAAAAAAAAAAATCCTTATAACAACCTCTATCTCCAAGTAAGTATCATTTACGTCACATAACCGGAAGTTCTAAGTAAAAATCTTATAGTTACGTATATGAGCAAGGTTGCATTTATCAAACGACAAAAATTATTAAAAACGGGTGCTTTTGACCATTTGCACGACGGATCTGTTCAGCAAACTCAAGATCATTTTTGTAATTTTTGTATTTTGCTAAATACAACCTTTCTCATTTATATATATTTGTTGATTTTTACTTATCAGTTCTATAACAGTTTAAAATATTCACCGGTACTTTTTCCTCATTTGCAGATGTTATTGGCCAACGTGATGGATTATCATAACGCTGACTGCCGTCTAAATGGACAGGAAACTCTCTCACGGCTGGGATGCGTGAAAAATAGCACTAAAACCAAATTGATAGACTTTCTCATCCGTTTGGCCGTGGTTTAGGAGTTACTTTATAATTTGTGAGGGTTATCGATGCTCTAGCTGAACTCTATTACAGTTCAGTAGAGTCCGTTAATGTGACAGATTTCGGAAGGCTTCTCTTGGGCACAATTTAAAAAATTTGGTCCTTTACAAAAGTCGACCTCGTCTTTTCCACTCCAGTGATCATATAATCGTTTGGAAATGTTTTCGATAGATACTTGGGATAATTTTTAATATATTTTCAATCATATTTGCAACGGAATTTTCCCCAATGTTTTTTTCGTATCAACGAAAGTTCAATTTGTCTAGCAATTATGTTTTCGTTGTGAAATAGATTTATATCTTCTTTGCTATCATGAACAGACTGCAATAAAATTTCCTGTGGAATCTTTCTAGGTTGACGAATTGGGACAATCACTCGTCTGCCTTCTACCAATCATTCTCCTTGTATTTTTATAATATATTTACAATATTATCTATTTGTTAATTAATTTGTAAATTTATTTTGTTTCTTTTCTAGTAACTGATACCTTTATATGTTTCTTGTGTTACCTTCTATAACTTCTTTCACATGAACACCATCATGTTCTTTGTAAACCTGAATTTCTAGTCAATGGACCCTGTTGTGGGCTTGTGCCATATGAATTGGGTTCATCTTCGGAATAATAATAATAATATAATAATAATAATAATAATAATAATAATAATAATAATAATAATAATAATAATAATAATAATGAATAATTAATTAATTAAAAAATCCTCATAGTAGCATGAGACTTCAAATGGAGAAACAAATCCACAGTTATGTAAATGTACATATATTTTTAATAATAATAATAATAACAGAGAAAAAATCCAGTTATGTATGGGTACAAATATATTTAGAAATAAATAACTAGATTTGTTTCACCATTTCAAGACTCATGCTACTATGAGTGTTTTTAGTAATAATAATAATAATAATAATAATAATAATAATAATAATAATAATAATAAATAATAATAATAATAATAATAATATGAAGGTAGGAGACCCTCTCTCAAACATGTTTTGTTAAAGATGATGGCAGCATCAGTGGAATTGATTTTATATATGATCTTTTCAATTCTTCTTATTATTCTCTTCTCATCAGGGCTGATATTTGCTAATAGCTGGCCGATGTTCATATCTCGGTGAAAGAAATGTTTTCTAAAAATAAGAATTTATTGTTATGATAACAAAGGTGGTTAACAAATCTTAGTCTAAGGGCGTAACGGAATTCCAACGTTTCCAACCGTATCATCGGTTCATTTTCAAGGAAAGGTGAGCTTGAACTGATTGGAATGGGTTGTTGTTGTTGGAGATTAAGC
>NC_087211.1:16875614-16890614 GCF_015104395.2 Macrobrachium nipponense | reverse complement strand
CACCGTACCACACCACACGTGGTGCGATGTGGTACAACGTCGTACCACCCACGAGGGAGTGTTACAGGCTTGATGTTACGGTGCCGTGCAGTGCCCTTGCAGTGTCCTTACGGCGCCGTCATACAGGATTAATACATGCCGCGCACATGTTGCGGGGAGTGCAGAGTGCGTGCAGTGTGTTACGGCGTCTCCTTAGGTTGATTGGTTGGAAGGTTGGCGCTCATTCTTGGGAGGATAAAAGGGGCATCATTCTCGCAGTGACTGCCTGCTTGACCAGCCACTCTGTGACCCAGCCTCTCTTGCCCAGCGACGCTCACCTGGCCACTCTCGCCCAGCGACGCTCACCCAGCCACGCTCACCCAGCCATCTCGCCAAGCGATGTTCACTCAGCGACATTCACCCAGGGACGCTCACCCAGGGACGTCTACCCAGCGACGTCTACCCAGCGGCGTTTACCCAGCGACGTTCACCCAGGGACGTTGACCCATGCACGCTCACCTAGGGACGTCTACCCAGCGATGTTTGCCCAGCGACATTTTCCCAGCAACGTTTTCCCAGCCACGTGACACGATGCCTCTACGGAAGACCACCCCCTGGCCTACCAAGCAGTCCCAGGACAGCCAGGGCACCCAGGACACCCAGGACATCCAGCCTTCTCAACAGTCGGAGACGTCTGAACACGAGGAAGAGCTGAACATTGAGCCGACCGTATCCATTGTGGAATCCCAGGACATCGCAGAGTCGAGTTATATCCTCATGCAGCCGAAGAAACGATACCGCCCCAGCAAGAAGGACATTCAAGATTACCCGTTCACGCCAGAGGACAAGGAAGTCATCGTGGAATTCATCAAGGCACACCCTACCTTTTACGACAAGCGGGACAGGCAATTGTCGAATCCAAGGAGGAAGGAGGAACTCTGGCGTGAACTGGCAGCAAGTTCCATCGACTGCAGCTTCCAGCAAGTTCGGAAGTTCTTTGAGGCCCGCCGAACGGACTTCGGCAAGATCGAGAAGAGAGAATACAAGAACGGGTCGGCTGCATGCAACAGGACACCACAGGAGGAGGAAGTGATGACCACGTGGGCATTCCTGGGAGGACACATCCCCCACATACCCAAAGTAGCCAGTGACCTGTTCTCGCCTCTATCGTTGCACAGAACTGATGCAGACAATTCCTCTACCAACATGTCGGGCCTATCAGCTGCTTCGATCCAGCGGAGGAGGTGGCTGAAGCAGAAGAGAGCGACGAACTTGCCAGAGGACCGACGGCTATCCGCTGACATGTCAGTTGACTCTACAGAAGGTCTGCAGAATCAACTGACCCAGATTATGACGAGCATTAACACACTGATGCCACAAGCGCAGGACAACATGCACTGTGACATCTCTGTGTTTGTGCAGTACTTGACACAGCGCTTGGAGTATCTGCCTCGAAGATACCAGAAGCCGTTCTTCGAGCAAGTCATCAGGCTTTGTCATAGTTTGGGGGGTCCCGAGGAAGAGGATGCAACGACGAAAGAGGCCATGGCTCGTGGGGGTTGTTCCCACTGGACGCCCCCGCGAATTGATAAAGAGACGCAGATGAAAACCGGAACTTCGACACCTTCGACACCTTCTGCAGTGCAACCGGTTCGGGCATCAGCACACCAGTGGTTCGCGTCTCAACCCCAACCTGTGTTTTTATATGATCCGAACCTTCAACAGCAGCCTCAGCCGCAGCAGCAGGTATCTCATCATGGGTACACAACTCCGGCGCCAAGGCTAGGCACACCGTCATTCTTCCCCAGTGGACGTTCGACAATACTGAACTTCTCTCCTCGACCTTCCACTTCTTCGCTCTAGCCATTGGTCAACAGTCTCTTGGCAAACTTGCGGCCCCCTACCTCTGGTGCCAGTATTTCGACACCAAAACCTGCCACAGAGGATCCACCCACCTACGACTTGACCATCTCCCCAGGTGATAAGGAGGATATTGATCCCGAATCAATTGAGTGAAATTGTAAATATTGTAAATAAACATGTTATTTTTTAAAGAATAAATTGTATTTTAGCTATTTTCTTAATATTCAATTATTTTTGTAACTTTTATAATTAATCATTTTTCATTTTGTAATAAATATGTTGAAATAGTGACTTGCATTTACATTTTCCTTATTGATGCTTAATTTATATGTAATGACAATATATATGATATGATTGGGTGAATGAGATTGAATAAGAAAAATCATGGCCATAAAGAATAATAACACGAAGAAGTATAACAGGAAATATAAAATGAAATATATGTGAAATATGAAATGAATAGAACTCGGAAAATAACTTGAACTATAATATGCAATTGAATAATGAAAGAGCATGGCCAGAAAGAATAATAACATGAAGAAATATAACAGGAAGTCTTAACATGAAAAATTATATACGATCTATGAAATAAATACAAATCGGAAAATAACTTAAACTATAAAATGAAATGTAACATACATACAAGGTAAGAACAATAATCGCATATTGAGAACATGGTCAATTGAACATGAATACATACAAATATGATAATGAAACAGTAATTAACATTGACTGGACGTAGTTATTTACAGGGAATCAATGAAAAATCAGTGAGATACGAAAGACATATTGGTCTCAGTTGATAATATATGATATTTGCAGTTGAACATGTTATGGTAAAAACCAAGTCCCAATTTTAGTTTCTTACATTCAATGCTTTTTATGTTCATTTTCTTACATGCCATGCTTTTTATGTTCAGTTTCTTATATTCTATGGTTTTTATGTTCATTTTCTTATAGTCTATGCTTTTCATGTTTATTTTCTTATATTCTATGCTTTTCATGTTTATTTTCTGATATTCTATGTTTTTCATGTTTATTTTCTTACTTCTTATGCTTTTTATGTTCATTTTCTTATATTCTATGGTTTTCATGTTTGTTTAGTATAAGTATTTTTGTTATGTCCATCATTTGCTTCTCATTTGTCTCATTATTATGAATTATGTTATTATAACTTTCAGTTAATTATTTTCCAACATCATTTTTTTATATGTACCAATCATCATACCAATATTATTTATTGTATTAATATTGTAATTAGGACATACCAAAGTATGGGAGTACACCATTCGCTCTTGCCATTCCACTGTGCCTGCATCTGATGAGTAGTACTGGGCCAGGTAATCTCTGACGGCCTTCGCTCGACGTGTGTAGTTTGGTTCACTTCTTGCCATGAGTCGTTCCATGAGGTTCAGCGACTCCTCCCTCCAAGTACTGCTACGACGTTATGGTGTTGGTCCTCATAGTCGACGTCGGTGCCAGCCAGTGGGTAGCGTTGCAGTGCCAGGTTGCGCATGACACATGAGCACAAAGTTATCTTCTTGCACACCTGTACATCATGTTGCATCGTCGTCCCGAAGACTCGCCATCTCATCTGCAGCAGGCCGAATGCGTTTTCCACCACACGACGAGCGCGAGATAATCTGTAGCTGTACATTCGTTTGGTGGGATCTTGTGATTGGTGGGAGTAGGGCTTCATCAACCACGGATTGAGAGCGAAGGCATCGTCAGCGACTATGTGGAAGGGGATGGGTTCTTCGTCGTTGGGCAGATTTCTGTATTGCGGGAGTCCTGTTCGGTTGTTTGTGACGGTCCTGGCAAGGTTGCACTTCTGCCAGGTTCCTCCATCCCCAGCACCTCCTGCACCAACGTCGATGAACAGTAACTTGTACTTTGCATCGGAGAGGGCCATGAGGATGATGCTGTGAAACTTCTTGTAATTGAAATACAGTGATCCTCCACCTTTGCGTTTCTTGATTGCGACGTGCTTCCCATCCAGGGCTCCCACACAATTGAAGTAGTTCCACTTGGAGGCAAATCTTTTTGCTACGTTCTTCCATTCTTCTTGTGTCTTGGGGCACTTCATCACTTCTGGTCTGTATGTGTCTATAATGGCTTGGCAGACTAATGGGATAAATCGGCATATGGAACTCTTGGAGACTGAAGCTGTATTGAAGGCTTGTATACTCATTCCCACTTGCCAGGTGGCGGAGAGTGACCGCCAACTTGAGTCCCACCTCTTGTGCAAGCCGCATCTTCGTGTCCTTCTTCTTCAATATGGGCGTCAGCCTTTCGACCATCTCCTCGAACAATTCAGGGTAGATGCGTGGAAAGTTCTTGTGTCCTTTGCAGTCCTCCTTGTTCAGTTCTTGTAGTAGCTGGTTGTAGTCCCCATGTAGTTGCCGCCGTGTCAGCCACTCCCGAGCCCAAATCAGCCATGCCCTGCCGTCCTTTCTGCTTGGTGCTGGTGGCTGCGGCATTCTAGTATGTCTTCTCAACCTGTCGATGACCTGGACTGCACATAGACACAGGACAGCTACAAAAAATCTCTGTCTCCTGGGGTGAGAGGCTGTTGAGGTCCATATTGCATGCTGGTTGAGCGTGGAATGAAAGATGTGCTTGGCAGGCCTCTATATATACCCAAGGTTCATATCTGGCACGGTGTGGCACGATGTGGCAAGGTGCATGTGCAACAATCATGCAAATATGCACGTCATCACTCGTGCGGATGTGTGTGCACTCCGCAACAACACCCCAACCCACCACTACATGAAGTATCAAAGCCGCAAGAGCGCGTGCCCTGGCATAGCAACAACGACCATAACACCGCGCCAACTCTGCGCCAACTCCGTAACACTCCGCAAGACACCGCAGGAACACGCTGTGAGGTGCCCATGACCCACCCACCGTCCGGGTCTGCGCCACGCCGCCCAATAACGGTCATTTTTCCTCCCCACAGTGTGCGAAGGTGTAAACCGTCCTTTAGATTGAAGAAATAATGGAAAGACAGCAAAAGCACTGACGAATCTCAAGACGACTTCCTGAAGCAATATTCTGCTGCACTGGAAGAGGAAATATATAAGGGGGCTTACATTTTCATCTTGGTGCCATTACTCCACTCGTCTTCCAAGTACCAAAGATAAAATGCTTCATTTACATTTATATAGATCGATCGAGAGAGAGAGAGAGAGAGAGAGAGAGAGAGAGAGAGAGAGAGAGAGAGAGAGAGAGAGAAATATTAACCATCATCAAGCGTTTATTCATTTGATACTTAAGGTAGTTTTCATTCAAGCTTGCATTTACTAAAAAATGAAAACTCAGCGCACTGGATTAAGTTATGTGTGGAAAATAAACAGCCTGATCATGTTTAAGAATTTACGTTTCTACACTGCCTACTATTACGATCTGTATCTCTATGCGAACATGAATGAAAGTACGTTAACGAAACTACACCTAAATTATTTAGGCCCTCTTTTCGCTTCGGGAATGAGTCCTGCGTTAACTGGATCTCTCTCTCTCTCTCTCTCTCTCTCTCTCTCTCTCTCTCTCTCTCTCTCTCTCTGATAGTCAATCTTTCTCACCATTTCCCTGTTATAATTCACAAAACACTTTGTGGCAAAGGATTCTGCATTCACAGAGAAGCTTAAGGTTTACGCAGAGCCATTTCCGGGCTGGTGTCTGCCACTTCCGGACTCCAAATTTCGAATTCACGCGCGAGAGAGACAGGCGGCTAGATTGACTTCGGACATCGTTGATGATAAGTTTTTATCGCTACAATTTCTTTCGGTGGGATGACAGGTTGAACATCTACAACTTTTACAGAACCATATCATGTTAAAAACATAATGTGATTTGTTCATAAATGTGAAAAATACGGATACAAAATTAATATAAGAAACACCGAAAGCTGCAACTCTTTATGTGAAGGTGTAATACCTTTTATTATTATTATTATTATTATTATTATTATTATTATTATTATTATTATTATTATTATTATTATTATTATTATTATTATTGAGAAGATGAATCCTATCAATATGAATCCAGCCCACCAAAGGTGCAACTGACTTGAAATTCAAGCTTCCAAAGAATACGGCGTTCATTAGAAAGAAAATACGAAGTAATGGGAAACACAGAAAGGAGAGTTTATTTATCAAAATACAAAATGAATGAATTAACAATCCAATAAATAAATAGACAGAGAAGTAAGTAGAGGGAGTCTCAACAATGAAGTAGGAAAATAAATAAAGAAAACACAGAGGACGGGAGAGATCTGGGTTCACAGGAGAGTGGATGCAGGAAAAATGGCGAAGAATATTAGTGAAATAAAGTCCAAAAGTAAATGTGGTACTAAGGCTTCCACTCCTGGACATTTAGAATGAGAAACATCAAGCCTGCTTTTGCTGAACTTTATCAAAAGGAACAGCAACCTGCAGTCATTCTCACTTCATTTTAAAACAGATAAGTGGTGATAGGCTTCGTACGCGGAAAACAAACATAAACATTCTCTGTTTTCTGTCAGTAATACCTTTCTCTTCGGTTTCTAGCTGCATTCCTCTCATCCGGATGCTGGGAGACTTTTCTTTCATCTCCCGACATCCGGCTCATCCATCCTACGCTTGAGATGCTCTGACCTCTGTAAAGAGGATGGACTTTCGCTCATCCTTCTCCTGCCACAAAGCATAGCAGCGCCGACGATCGATCTCTCACTCTTTCCTTCTCCATCTCCTTCTCTGTTTCTCTCATCGTCTGATTTTCCGCGCGCAAAAACTCGCGCGCAAAAGCACCCAGACACACGAAGGGTAATGTGAACGGAGCGACGGACCTCATTCTTGAGAACTTCATGGTCACAAATATAGGAAAACCACATTTAGGCTAAGGAGCGCTGGGACGTATGAGGTCATCCACAGCTGAAAGGGAAATAGGCATAGATGTTTGAAAGGCTTAATAGGAGTAAAACCTCACAATTGCACTATGAAACAACTGTTAAAATAGGGTGGAGAGAAAAATGGAAGAAAAAGAATATAAACGGAATGAAAGGGGTTGCAACTAGTGGCCGAAAGGACGCTGCAAAGAACCTCATGAGAAGCCTACAGTGCACCGCCTGAGGTGCACTGGTGGCACTACCCCCAACGGGTTTGAATAACATAGGATAAGGGGGTAAACATTGATCTAACCTTTACAATCTAGATCTTGGTTTGACAATTCCGTGTTGCAAAAAAACACGTAAAATATTTTCATTATGTCGCCTAATATATTTCTGAGCAGAAAACGATTAGAGAATTCAATTTCTAAGATGAAATTAAATAACCAACTCATTGGAGCAACGAGGAACTGCGTAAGAATGGAATACCAATAAAAGCTGTTGTCTCTCTAGAGGAAAATTATTGTTTACATTTAGACAGTAGGCAAAGCAGTTTCCCTTTGCTAATATTTTAGCAGAGATGGTCTTCCCTGTTTTGGGTTAGTGTCTATAGTGCACCTCACGTGGTGCATTATAGGCATTACTAAAGGATGTTTGCAGTGTCTCGATACATATAAGTTAAGGGAAAGGAATGAGAGAGAGAGAGAGAGAGAGAGAGAGAGAGAGAGGAGAGAGAGTGGGGTGTCTATCATTGAAATTATATGATTTTTGTCATCAATGTCCTTTGTTAAGCGTAATGTCACCCGTGCCAGAGAATTGAGGCGGCTGAGACCGCGGGGTAAATGGGTCGTCACTAATCCCGCATAATAGATTCCTTTTGCCTAATCGTTCACCTGTGGAATTGTTCCAGTGGACAGAAAGAAATAAACTCCATTTATTGCTGAATGAGCGCAGCCCTTGATTACAGTTGTTCAGCCGGAAAATTGCTTTTGTTGTTAGTAATTATATCCCTATTTAAGTTCGTGGGTGGATGGGAGATTAATATTTTACCTTAGAGCTCAACTGCTGAGGAAGAATTTAATTTAAAAATACTGATCATGATAAAAAATAGAAATATTGTTGATTTTCGACATTCTGATAACTACACTGCTAATAAGCAGTTAATATGGATAATGCGTTTTTCATTTAAATAATATTTCAGTGTTTGCAGAGATAAGTACTCTCTTTCAAGTGCTTCTGATAAGTAATAACCCATCAGATAGTCTCGGCATTATGTTAAACACTATGCCATCCGTAGAGAAGGATATGAAGAGAAGAATTCATTGTGGGAAAATCATTCGTCATATACGAAAAATTACCCTGCATTACGACGACATTTTCGGGTATATCTCAGTCATGAATGACGAATATTTCAAAGCCAAAATCAGCCACCTCTCTTCTATGGGAAATAGAGAGTAAAGGATGTTTTAAGGTATAAAAGGAGGAAAACCTCAAAGCAGCTTCACTGTGAAACAATTGTTAGAGAGGGCTGAGGCAAGTAAGGTAGAAGAAGGAAGAAGAACCTGAATCGAATTATAGTAAAAAGAATGAAAGGGGCTGCAGCTAGAGGCCTAAGGGACCCTGCAAAGGACCGTAAGTATAATGCCTACGGTGCACCGCGTGAGGTTCACGGACGGGGCTATCCCCCTTGAGGGGCTGTGTCAATATGCAACTTGAACACATCCTCCACCGCCATAACTGTCAGTGGGCAGCTGCAGCCTTCCATCGGTTTATCGGATTCCTCTCTAAATTTACGAGGCTCCTCTATCGGCCAAGTGGTGACAGATTTTCCGGGGAAATTATGTTTGATGATATATAGATTGATTCCTTCTGCCAGTCAGGGATATTTCTTTGTTGTTTGGTCTATATTGATTGAGTTTTACAGGTATTCAATACAAGTGTAGAGAGTTCTGTTAATAGATAAATATTTGCCTGTAAATGAAGTATTTAAGGTATGAAAAGATGGGTGATAGGATAAATCATAATTAATTTTAGAAAAACGAACTGTTCTAAAGTAATTCCTTTGAAGATATATACTAATTAATTAACAACAAAAATTAATTAAAAATCCCAAGTTAAAAAAAGCAGAATTTTTTTTTTACCAGAAATAAAGCGAAAACAAAACTACTCAGAATACAGACTGCATCTACCGAAAACAATTTCAATAGATAAATAATCTTGGAATAGTGGCTACGTGTAACGGTTCGGTAAGAGCTCTGCTCTCGAGGGGAATGATTTCAACTACACGTTTGGTGGAATTCCTTATCTCAACCTCAATCTCGGAGTACATATGACCTGTGGTGTAAAACTATACATAGTGTGACCGGAAGTCCCAAGTAAAAATCCTACAATTACGTATATGAGCAAGGTTGTATTTATCAAACGACAAAAATGATTAAAAACGAGAGCTTACGAACGTTTGCACGACGGATCTGTTCAGGCAACTCAAGATCATTTTTGTAATTTTTGTATTTTGCTAAATACAACCTTTATCATATATATAACTGTTGATTTTTACTTATCAGTCCTATAATAATTTAGAATTATTATATTGGGTATAGTACCAATATTCACCGGTAATTTCTCTCATTTGCAGATGTTATTGGCCAACGTGATGGATTATCATAACACTGACTGCCGTCTAAATGGACGGGGAACTATCTCACGGCTGGGATTCGTGAAAAATGGCACTAAAACATTATCATTTATGAGAGTTATCGATGTTTTGTATCTGAACTCGATTGCAGTACAGTAGAGTGCGCTAGTTATGACAGATTTCGGAAGGCTTCTCTTGGGAACGATTTTCAAAATTTGGTCACTTGCAAAAGTCGACCTTGTCTTTTCCACTCCAGTGATCATATAATCGTTTGGAAATGTTTTCGATAGACACTTGGGATAATTTTTAATATATTTTCAATAATATTTGCAACGGAATTTCCCCCAGTCTTTTTTCCGTATCAAGGAAAGTTAAATTTGGCTGGGAATTGTTTCGTTGTGAAATAGATTCATATTTTCATTGCTATCGTGAACAAACTGCAAAAAGATTTCTTTGGGAATCTTTCCAGGTTGACGAATCTAGACAATCACTCGTGTCCTTTCTACCAAACATTCTCCTTGTATTTTTATAATATATTTGCAATGTTATCTATTTGTTAATTGATTTGTTAATTTATTTTTTTCTTCTCTAATAACTGATACCTTTACATGTTTCTTGTGCTACCTTCTGTAACTTCCTCCACACGAACACCATCATATTCTTTGTAAACCTGAATTTCTAGTCAATGGCCATGTGGTGTGCTTGTGCCATATGAATTGGGTTCATCTTCTGAATAATAATAATAATAATGATTGCAGGTCCACAATAATATCGCATGTGAAGTATATAAAGTGTTTAATGATAAGAGCTTTCGAACCCTGCACCAGGTTCATCCTCAGCAAAGTGAACATTATGAATTTAAAAATCTTTCGAAGTAAACTTCTGAATAGGACAATTATTCCACTATGACGAACGCAAATGAAGGAAGCGCTCAACAGCCCAACTAGGGTTATTCTGCTGGAACGTCTTGTGGGCTGTGATGATGCTGCACGGTGTTCCCTTGGCGATGCGGCTGCAATAATGCTGGACATCACGTCCCCCGTGTTGTAATCTGTCTGAGGGAGGAGAGCAGAAGAGGGGGCAGCATCAGGCGGAGAAAAAACAGAGCTTGTCTTAAGATTAAAATTTTTAACAAAGTTTTTAAGAATGCAAAAATTGACTAATGGGTCTTCCCCAACGAACGACTTGTTACCGTAAAAAGCTTGTCCTAAGTTTATGGCGGCACCTTCCACTAGTCTTCTTGTTTGGACATTGTTATTTTTAAAAATTATGTTAGATCCATCCCAATTCGGTCTATGGTTGTTCTTAAAAGCATGGGAGACTATTGCATTGTTCTGTGCATGAAGTGCATATACTCGTTTGTGTTCCCTTAATCGGGTCTGTAATCCTCTTCCACTTTCCCCAAAATATTTTTCCTTGCAGTCATGACAGGGGATTTCGTATACTCCCGGAATGATAGTATTCTTATCGTTATTGTTGTTTCTGATTAGTTTATGGCTAACGGTGTTTGGGTATTTAAAAACTATTTTGGTATCTTTCTGGCTACTGTTAACGTAATTACATAATTTGTCGAGGTTGGGATTAAATGGGAAGGGTAAGAATCTGTTGGGTTTTCCTTGGGGTTGTTAACAGGACGATAAAATTAGTAATAATAATAATAATAATAACAACAGAGACAAAATCTACGGTTATTTATGGGTACAAATATACCTAAAAATAAATAACTGGATTTGTTCCACCATGTCAAGACTAATGCTACTGTGAATGCTCTTAATTAATAATAATAATAATAATAATAATAATAATAATAATAATAATAATAATAATAATAATATTGATTTTTATATATGGTCTTTTCAATTCTTCTTATTATTCTCTTCTCATCAGGGCTGATATTTGCTAATAGCTGGCCGATGTTCATATCTCAGTGAAAGTGTTTTCTAAAAATAATAATTTATTGATATGATAACAAAAGTGGTTAACAAATCTTAGTCTAAGGGTGTAACGGAATTCCAACGTTTCCAACCGTATCATCGGTTCATTTTCAAGGAAAGGTGAGCTTGAACTGATTGAAATGGGGTCGTTCGGCGGTATTTATTGTGTCCCAGGTGCTCTGTCTGATGGGCGCTGCATTTTCATTGGCTGAACAGAGGATTAAGTCCCTGAGTCAAGCCGTCTTGCAAGAGGTGGAAGCTCGCACTGCTCTTCTCGTGCGGACGCTGGAGACTGGAGCGTAGTATTGGGAAGGTCATTGCCGATAGACGGGGCACCTGATTGGCCCGTTCGATCGGCTCTATGGTGCTGACGGGCGGGCGCCCTTCGTGCCACCGTCGGAGGAGTGAAGTCTCTTGGGTGGTGTTGAGGCTGGGTCTCTCCTTCCCGATGTGTAGGGCCTCCAAGAGGCGGAGGCGACGGTGGTCTGCTGCCTTATCGATAATTCTGATATTAGGAATAATGTCATTTCCTAATTATCCTGGTATTGTGGACGTTTTTTGGCATGATTATGGATGGCGCCTTCCTGAGCGTGGCAGGATATCCTCTTCGAAAATCGCATAGTCGTCATACCAATGTAAGAAGCGCCGGGCATTCCCGGACAGGGCATTTGTACTGGTAGACAACGTTAGTTTTCTTGAGAGGGTCCTGCAACACGGGGGCTGGATTGTTTTCATAATCAGGCCACTGGTCTTCTTGCTCTTGTAGTAAATTATTAGTTTCACTTTTTTCGCAGGGTCCGTGGGGGAGACGTTCCTTTCTATGATGGTACGAAGGGCTCGCTCGTCCTCTTTGTATTTCTTATGAAATACTCCCTTGTAAAAGAGAGTGACGTCTTCAAGGGCGGCGGGACGAGGCTCCTGCTGATACCACTTATCGATGTTTCTGCGAATGCATTTAGTGATGTCCCGGTTGGAATACCCGTTGTTAATTAAAACTTGGGCAACACGTTCTAATTCAGTGTGCGTGTCCTTCCACGAAGAGCAGTGTGAGAGAGCTCTCCTGATGAAGGGCGCTGATCGCAGTGCGCTTGTATCTCTCTGGACACTCGCTCTCGCCGTTCAGGCACATGCCCAGGTTCGTGGGTTTCGTATACACCTGTGTTACGAAGCGCTCCTCTTGTTGCCCGACGAGGACGTCAAGGAAGGGGAGGCGACGGTCACGGCAATGTTCGATGGTGAAGTTGAGTCTGCTGTGTCGTGGAAGGCTTGTCGCAGGCGCTCTATTTCTTCCACCGTGCTAAAATCAATTCCACTGATGCTTGCCATCATCTTTAACAAAACATGTTTGAGAGAGGGTCTCCTACCTTCAAATATAATAATAATAATAATAATAATAATAACATTGTATCTGGGGACATCAGGATGGAGTTTGGAATAGAAAAATGCGCCTTAGTCAACATACAAAAAGGCAAAGTAGAACGAGAACTGAAGGGATAAAGCTACCAGATGGAGCAACATCAAACACATAGATGAGATAGGATACAAATACCTGGGAATAATGGAAGGAGGGGATATAAAACACCAAGAGATGAAGGACACGATCAGGAAAGAATATATGCAGAGACTCAAGGCGATACTCAAGTCAAAACTCAACGCCGGAAATATGATAAAAGCCATAAACACATGGGCAGTGCCAGTAATCAGATACAGCGCAGGAATAGTGGAATGGACGAAGGCAGAACTCCGCTGCATAGATCAGAAAACCAGGAAACATATGACAATACACAAAGCACTACACCCAAGAGCAAATACGGACAGACTGTACATAACACGAAAGGAAGGAGGGAGAGGACTACTAAGTATAGAGGACTGCGTCAACATCGAGAACAGAGCAATGGGGCAATATTTGAAAACCAGTGAAGACGAGAGGCTAAAGAGTGCATGGGAAGAAGGAATACTAAAAGTAGACGAAGACCCACAAATATACAGAGACAGGAGAATGACAGACAGAACAGAGGACTGGCACAACAAACCAATGCACGGACAATACATGAGACAGACTAAAGAACTAGTCAGCGATGACACATGGCAATGGCTACAGAGGGGAGAGCTTAAGAAGGAAACTGAAGGAATGATAACAGCGGCACAAGATCAGGCCCTAAGAACTAGATATGTTCAAAGAACGATAGACGGAAATAACATCTCTCCCATATGTAGGAAGTGCAATACGAAAAATGAAACCATAAACCACATAGCAAGCGAATGCCCGGCACTTGCACAGAACCAGTACAAAAAGAGGCATGATTCAGTGGCAAAAGCCCTCCACTGGAGCCTGTGCAAGAAACATCAGCTACCTTGCAGTACTAAGTGGTACGAGCACCAACCTGAGGGAGTGATAGAAAACGATCAGGCAAAGATCCTCTGGGACTATGGTATCAGGACGGATAGGGTGATACGTGCAAACAGACCAGAAGTGACGTTGATTGACAAAGTCAAGAAGAAAGTATCACTCATTGATGTCGCAATACCATGGGACACCAGAATTGAAGAGAAAGAGAGGGAAAAAATGGATAAGTATCAAGATCTGAAAATAGAAATAAGGATATGGGATTATGCCAGTGGAAATCGTACCCATATCATAGAGCACTAGGCACGATCCCAAGATCCCTGAAAAGGAATCTAGAAAAACTAGAGGCTGAAGTAGCTCCAGGACTCATGCAGAAGAGTGTGATCCTAGAAACGGCGCACATAGTAAGAAGAGTGATGGACTCCTAAGGAGGCAGGATGCAACCCGGAACCCTACACTATAAATACCACCCAGTCGAATTGGAGGACTGTGATAGAGCAAAAAAAGAAAAAAAAATAATAATAACAATAATAATAATTATAATAATAATACCGGGAAACTTTTAAAGAAAACAATTCATTATAAGAGCGAAATCCCTCCTTACAATGCCGTAAACAAGGCACAATAAGAGAAAAAAGAGAAAGCTTTATGATCGAGCGTCTTCAAGAAAGAATCCCCACAACTTCAAAGGCGTCAGAGATCGCATAGAAAACGAGATCGCATAGAAAACGAGATCGCATAGAAAACTGTTCTCCTTTTAAGCCCCTGGATTACAAATCGTCCCGAACAACAATTGAAGAAGTCAGAGGCAATTTAGAAAAGTTTGAGATCCAATTGCTTTCCTGCTCACTATGACATATCGCCTTTCCGGTCTGGTTGGAGAAGAGGTAAAATGTGATCGAAGTTTTCAGGGAGGAAATTTTTTATAACCTCGTTTACCGAACTGTTGTGGAAACACTGGAGTTGTCTGTCCTCCTGAAAAAAGAGTTTGTAGCAGATTCCTTCATCTCCTCTTAAGGTTGTTCTCCGAGATAACATCTGTCAACTTCTGAGGTTCTCTATTTGTAGGGAAATTGATTGTTCTAGTTTTTTTTAAATACATTTCTTTGTTTCCTGAAACATTTCTCTGCCAACTTCTGATTTATTATTTGTAGGGAAATTGATTGCTCTGTTATCTATTTCTTATAAAAGATTTCTCGACTTGCTTATTGATTTGTTCTTAGAGATAACATCTGCCAACTCATGATTTTTTGAAGCATAACTGATTATTCGATTGCTTCTTTTCAGGAAATATTATGTTTTCGAATAGATATGATTATGTAAATGCATATTTTGTAAATGCATATGTATATACAGCACACCACTTACTGTGAAA